>NC_091135.1:29462359-29711653 GCF_041381155.1 Argopecten irradians | reverse complement strand
GACATTAACTACATAAACACTGCAGAAGTGTTGATTTAAAATCTGTCATCAATAATTTCCAAATGACGGCAT
Source organism: Argopecten irradians (assembly GCF_041381155.1). Taxonomy (NCBI): domain Eukaryota; kingdom Metazoa; phylum Mollusca; class Bivalvia; order Pectinida; family Pectinidae; genus Argopecten; species Argopecten irradians. The sequence goes on along the minus strand of NC_091135.1, from coordinate 29,711,581 downwards.
TTCTTATGTTGTGAACACCGCTTGAACAGTTCAAAACTGCTTTTGGAAATTGAAGATTAGCATTCGTCTGGGGTCATTGTGTCAAAATACTTGACGTTTTTCACACATGATGAAACTTGAGCCTTTAGTACATATACTAATAATACATCTATGACGGGCCATCGAGGAGTGATTTACATAAGTTGTATAACTTGGTTTCTTCAATCGATGTAAAATAATCAAAGTTTATATTTATTATACATCATGACGGACAAGAATTTTACTGATGAGTTTCCATGCAGGTAGGGCCTGTTTAGAATTTGTACCTGCGCCCCTATTGCATGATCATAAAAGATTTCGACTAAATTTAGGATCTTATCTTTTCTTTTCTTCCTAACTGATTTTGGATGATCTTCCCTAATATGCCTTCCTTGGCAACTTGGACTACCAGCCTCACTTTTGGCCTTATATCGTTGAGCGTATCGCCCCTGTGAGGAAGGCTCTGGGGTTTCTGTCCCCTGGCCGAGACACGACAAAAAGTCTATAAAAGTGGTAGTTTCTGCTCCTGATCATAGCGCTCAGCAAACGGGGAGAGGGACGGGTTCACTGGTTTTTCACCCGTTGTCAGTATAATGTGACCGGCGTGGGGTGTGTTTGCTTGGTGTCTTCGGACAGCATGCTTCATGGTGTAGCACTATAGAGGGGGGCAATGGTTCCACTGTGCAAGAGGACATAACATGTGAATTAACCGCAGTCTCCCAAAACACGCACCTCACACAACATACACGTAACACACGCGCAATACATGGGAGGCCGTCCTTCTTGTTCGTTTACTGTTAAATATCTGACTGTTTTGGTTTGTTGTCGGTGTAATTTGTAACTCTCTTCTCAATTCCATTCCTGCTGACCAATATAAAATCTGAGCATTGCTACAAATAAGTGCGTATATGACATTTTTTGGATGTACAAACATATTAGTTTTAATTTTGAAATTAAAACCATTTTTGAATGTATAATTTTACACTCTATAATAATATCACATGTTTTGCAACGCTTTTGCATATATTTAGGGCAGAAGTATCTTGCATTTTCGAATCAAATTTTTGACGCACATAAATACGTTTAAGGTTTTTAGGATGACGCTTGCAATTTATATTTTTACTTGTTAGATAAAATCAATTTCATTCTGTCGCTATTTTTCATGTAATCTACTCACAACCTTTTACAATTGGAAAAATAATTGTAGTTGTTTGGATTAAAAGTAACTGACAAAAGGTATTATAAATGCTTTTTGGCTGATTCCACTTTAAATTCGATTATAAGCAAATTAAATTCGTTTCCTTAAGATTAAATAGTCCTTCCTTTTTTTTGCTCTTTCAACTCCATAATCTATACATTCTTGCGGATAGATGCTGTTTGCGCAGAATAAAAAACTAAGTTCTCTAAGCGTTTAGCTAAAATAGTTTTATCACTTACGATTGTGATTAGACGGGACGCTAAATTAAATGGGATATTTATACTTTACATGCCTTGCATTATTTTGAATAAAAATCAGCGATAGTTTTTTGTTTATTGCAGACTCCGTTCGGCTTTTACAATACACAGTCAGATGACAAACGTCAAAGGAGCAGTTGATTTTCAATTCATAACACCATTTATAATAATGTTTACATGATATAATATAATATACACAAATTAAAACGGTAGTTTTTAACTAATTATATATTCCCATATACTGTAACTATAAGAATCGCCATTGTGTACTGTTTATATCATTGAATGAAGCTTTATAGGAAGTTTTCATAGAAATAAATTTGTAATTTTACAACAAAAATCTTATATTATATCTCTCTATTCTGATTGCCGCCAGATTTATAAAGAACAAAAATACCAAAATGTCGTCTAAAACTCTGTATGAAGATTCCCTTCTTATTAGTACTGCTGCCTCTTGTTCATTTTTGGTCTAATTTTATTTAGTTTCCTCCCTTCCCCCCGATTTTACTGGTAGAATGCATTTCCTCAATGGATAACCAAGAACCAAAGTAGAGAAGGGGGCAAAAAGAAAATCATAGCATAAAACGTAGGGCAACCTTTGTCCCTCATCGCTAGTGAACCTTTACATTGCCGATAATAATTGAATTATCAAAATAAAACACATTTCTATTCTGAAACTATTTTCAAAGCTATCCAAAATAAAGTTTTTACTTACTCGATTGTTAATTAAAGCAGGGTGTTTTTCTAGCCAAAAAATTGACTGCTTTTAAACCAAGTTCTGTAGGAATGGTTTGTATATAAACTAACCACAGCAAACCACATCAAACGAAATCAATTTGCTACCTGGTACAACACCAAAACTTTTTAAGTCGGAACCTTTTTTGAACCTTGTTAAAAAGTCAAAATCGTCTATTATAAAAAACAAAAAAACCTAAACAAACTACAAACTTCATGCATATATTACATATACATGTGTAATAAAACTATATACAGAATCCTGATAATGTGTTGGCATAGGACTGTGTAGATTTACTACATGACTATGGTGTATATATATATTTAGTAATATCAAGTTTAATCTTTCATTGGCATTATCTTTACAACTGTATCTATATAAGTAACAGCTGTCTATAGCCCAGTATGGAGATCTAGACCTGACACAGAAAGTTTAGTTAGCTTAGGATGAAGTTTATTGATTTCAATGTTTAAGGTACCATGTTTTAGTTGTATTTTAGGAGCTGGATTGTCTGATCTTTTGATAAAAATGTCTGTTGGTGTGTTGATTTATGATAAAAAACATAGGGTATCTAGTAAAAACTGTTGGGATTACCCCTAATGTACATAGTGTTAACTCAATATATCAGATATCTACTACACATCAAAGAGTCGTATTGTAGCTATATATCTGATCTTGGTGTATAGGAAAGTAAATTAAAGCAGTTTTCGGATGGGTATGTTATATGTTGGGATAAAAACAGAAAGGTATTAATGAGATAAAGCATTAATGTGTATTTTATATTTTATCAAATCAAATATAGCCTGTTATTTTCTAAATGGGTCAAACATTTTCATGATTTGATCTATGAACAAGAATGTTATTTAAAAAGTTTAAAGTTTTAGTAATCTTGGTGTATTTATATGATTCAATCATTTCTTGATATTTTTGTTCATTTTTATTCATGTTAAATTATATATATATAATTTTGATACCATAAAACATTAAAAAAATGTATTTATACACAAGATAATGAAAATATTCCTAATTCACATTTTTTAGCCCACCATCATCAGATGGTGGGCTATTCAAATCGCTTTTCGTCCGTCCGTCCGTCCGTCCATCCATTAACAATTCTTGTTACCGTTATTTCTCAGAAAGTACTGAAGGAATCTTATTTCATATGTAGGTTTCCCTAGGACCCTAGTTGTGCATATTGCATTTTGGGACCGATCCGTATTCAAGATGGCGGACCGGCAGCCATCTTGGATTTTGATAGTTTAAGTTTGTTACCGGTTTTTCTCAGAAAGTACTGAAGGGATCTTTCTCAAATTTCATATATAGGTTCCCCTAGGACCACAGTTGTGCATATTGAATTTTTGGACTGACCGGTCAACAAGATGGCGGACCGGCAGCCATCTTGGATTTTGATAGTTTAAGTTTGTTACCGGTTTTTCTCAGAAAGTACTGAAGGGATCTTTCTCAAATTTCATATATATGTTCCCTAGGACCATAGTTGTGCAAATTGGATTTTGGGACAGATCAGTCAATAAGTTGTCGACCAACCGCTTTCTTAGATATTGGTAGTTGAAGTTTGTTACCACTATTTCACAGAAAGTATTGAAGGGAGTCTCTCTCAAATTCCATACGTAGGTTCTTCTTAGCCCATATTTGTGCATAATGCATTTTGGGACTGACCGGTCAACAAGATAGCCGACAGCTTGCCATCTTGGATTTAGATAATTAAAGTTTGTTACCGCTATTTCTCAGAAAGTACTGAAGGGATCATTCTCAAATATCACATGAAGGTTCCCCTAGGGCCTTAGTTGTGCATATTGCATTTTAGGACTTATCGGTCAACAAGATGGCAACCTGGCAGCAATCTTTGATTTTGATAGTTACTGCTATTTGTCAGAAATTACTGAAGGGATATCTCTCAAATTCCATGCATATAGGTTCCCCTTGGGCCCTAGTTGTGCATAAAGCTTTGGGACTGATCTGTCAACAACATGGCTAACCGGCCACCATCTTGGATTTCACCACTGTTTCTCAGAAAGTAATAAAGCAATCTGTCTTAAATTTCATATGTAATATGCTTGAAAAAGTTTGAAAAGCAGGGAAAAGATCCCTCTTTTCATTGCCAGACATAGATCATTCTTTGGTGGGCGCCAAGATCCCTCTGGGATATCTTGTTTAGTATTTGAATCTAATTTCCCATGTAATCACAATTTAAAAATTAGCTTAGCGTTTTTGGGAGTAGGTGCACATGTGATTTCTGCGTCATTTACAGTTATAGTATTACAATAACATTAATCATCATTATTATCCCCCATTTAAAAACTACGCTGCATCTTTATCAATGAAGACATAAGAGTTTAAACAACTGAAATATTTAATAGATCATTTGTAATTGGTGAATTACTTCTTTACCCAAGATATGTAAGTTCAATTTCATATTATCTTATTTCAGATAGACAGTTGACCCCTAAGGCTTGCAGCGATGCCGCCCCCTCCTCCACCCCCACCCCCAGGGGCACCCCCTCCCCCCACAGTCAAAGCGAGTGGTCCTCCCAAGGTGAAGAAATCAGGAGGGGGAACTGATCGAGGGGCTTTGCTGAGTGACATTCATAAGGGGATGAAACTGAAGAAAACTGTCACCAATGACCGTAGTGCGCCATCAGTAGGAGGTAACAGTATTGAGCATTAGCTTGGTGGAGGTAGTGGGGATAGTGTAAATGTACAGTAGGAAACATGGCCTATGATTCCTATTCAACTGGAAACATTTTTTTTTAATTTTTTTTTTGAGAATATATCAAGTTGCAAATTCCAAATTGTGCTAAATCAATTAATGGATCAAATATATCAGTGACTATTTTATTTATTCCAGAGATTTGAGGTTTTTGGATTCTTTTATGTTCATAGATCATGAAAAAAATTTAAATCTTCAGTGCATAAAGACTACAAATAAAAGCAAATGGTTCTAATTTCCCATACGATGCATGCGTAGAGTAATATGATTTTGCTAATTTTGCTAATTCTATAAATAAAAGTTTCTTTTGCTTTGGTTAGCAGTGACAACTGGCCATGGTAGTTATCAAAACTTGTAGTAGAAACATGTCAAGCCTAATGATTAGCAGTCAAAATCCCTGCCCTTTGATTCTATGGACCCAAAACATGACAGAATTTAATGTTTGAAAAGAAAAGAAAGTTAAAAAAAGTGAAAAACTTCAGCTTCCATATGCAATGATTCTAGAGTCACAAAATAATTTTCTGAGGATAGACATATTGCTTGTCATTTTGAGTGCTGCCATAAAATAGAGACATCAAGAATTAAATGATTATCTGGCTAAATGTATACCAAAAGAGCAGCTGATACAGCTTAATTTTTGTTAACAGCTAGGGTCATTTAAGGTAAGCCCCCTGTGTATGTCATGTGCTGCATGTGTGACATATATGCTTGTTTTGGTAGAACTGCGGTATGTTTGAGTTGTAATTCCAAATAGTGGAACTCTGCACTAAGCAAGGGCAGAAACTACCTCTGTTATAGACTATGGTGTGTCTCGGCCAGAGGACAGAACCCAGAAGCTACCTCAACTGAAAGCTAAAAGTGAGACAGTGCCAAGGGATATGTTAGGAAAAATGAAGTCTGGTAGGAAGAATATAAAAGAAAATATCCTAATTAGTTAGTTGCCTTTTACAATCATGCAATGGCATGGGACAGTAGGTATACTTCTAATGCATTTTATAGATACCTGGAGGACAATCACATCCACATATCTTCATAGTAGCCCTTTGGTGCCTGTGTATAACCCTGCTTTCCCCCATTTAGGTAACAAGCCTTCGCCTGGCGGTGGTGGTCGTGGTGCAGGTCCGTTGATGCCCCCTGGTGGTGGGGCCAACAAATTCAACACGGTGGCCTGCCACAACAATCGGCCCAACAGTAGAGAGCTCCCTAACTCGTGGCGTGGGGCCCAGGATGATGGTAAGATGTTCTGATATAAAATAACTAATTGTTCCCAAAAGTCAGTGTTTGTTCCTGTTTTAGGTGTAGACTTTCTATCATTATTTAGGCTTGCGTACATGTTACCTCAGAGACTTGTGATCATGAGAACATATGGTCAAGCGAATAGCAAATGTACAATATATGCAACATAGTCTACACTTAAATGAAATAAAAATTGTCAAAACCAATTCAGATTCAGAAAAAGAACGTATCCTAAATAGATACCTAGGAAAACACTAAAGAAATAAGGTGTATCGTATAGGAACGGTATTGTCTTTTGTGTCTGTTAAAGTATTTTATGTGGATGAAAATGGTCAGTTAGCCTGGATATATCTTTCCTTAGCTGCTTCCCTTAGCTGACTTTGGCCATATATAGTTAGCCTGGACATACCTTTCCTTAGCTGACGACGATAGTTATACATGTTCACTTTCAGGAGTAGCCAAAAATAACATGATAAACCAGAAACGTAAGCAGAGTCTTACAGGTCCCCAAACCATTAAGCAGCCCTTGAAGCCCAGCTTTTCTGACGGTGGTAACAGAATTTTAATCTCCTTAGCATGTTTCGTGGTGGTTATATTTTTTTTTCAAGTTTTCAGTTTAATAATTTACCTTATGCAATTACCCAATATTTCACCATTTTGACTGTAAATGTGAAAATGTATGTGTTAAGTATAAATTTATAATTCTGATGTCTGTTTAAGCATTATATGTTGTTTGTTGTTTTTTTATCACAATTTAAGACATGTTATGTGTGTGTACTTCAATTATATCACTATGTGTTCATATTATATTCAAGTAATAATGAAATGGAAACTGATCATGTGAACACTTAAATTACTGACCAACTTAAGTAAAGTGATTAGACAGGATTGGAATGGCCGTGCAGTAGGTGACCACACATTTCTGTTACATTTGGAATTGCTATGCAATAAGTGACCACACATTTCTGTTACATTTTGAATGGACATGCAATAAGTGACCATACATTTCTGTTACATTTGGAATGGCCATGCAATAAGTGACCACACATTTCTGTTACATTTGGAATTGCTATGCAATAAGTGACCACACATTTCTGTTACATTTTGAATGGACATGCAATAAGTGACCATACATTTCTGTTACATTTGGAATGGCCATGCAATAAGTGACCACACATTTCTGTTACATTTGGAATTGCCATGCAGTAGGTGACCACACATTTCTGTTACATTTGGAATGGCCATGCAGTAGGTGACCACACATTTCTGTTACATTTGGAATGGCCATGCAGTAGGTGACCACACATTTCTGTTACATTTGGAATGGCCATGCAATAGGTGACCACTCATTTCTGTTACATTTGGAATGGCCATGCAGTAGGTGACCACACATTTCTGTTACATGTTACATTTTGAATGGACATGCAATAAGTGACCATACATTTCTGTTACATTTTGAATGGACATGCAATAAGTGACCATACATTTCTGTTACATTTTGAATGGACATGCAATAAGTGACCACACATTTCTGTTACATTTTGAATGGACATGCAATAAGTGACCACACATTTCTGTTACATTTGGAATTGATTCACTCGCTTATCTTAGCTAGACAAATGTTATTGATGTGAATTATGTGTAGCTCCCTAAAAGATCTCCAAAGAATAGCTTCACTTTGAGAATGATCACTTTAAAGTGAATAGGTGTACAAATTACTGATTAACTAATTAAAATGGTAAGAGCAATTAATAACTTCCTGTAGGTAGTTAAATTACTGGTGTGCATGTAGCTGGAGGATGTGGTATGAAAGTTTGGGTAAATTTACACTTACAGTTAATTAAATATTTATGATGCTGTATAGCTGATGACACCAGTGTGTATCTGACACTGTATGCAGCTGATGAAACCAGTGTGTATCTGACACTGTATGTAGCTGATGACACCAGTGTGTATCTGATGCTGTATGTAGCTGATGACACCAGTGTGTATCTGAGACTATGTAGCTGATGACACCAGCATGTATCTGACACTGTATGTAGCTGATGACACCAGTGTGTATCTGAGACTATGTAGCTGATGACACCAGTGTGTATCTGACACTGTATGTAGCTGATGACACCAGTGTGTATCTGATGCTGTATGTAGCTGATGACACCAGTGTGTATCTGACACTGTATGTAGCTGATGACACCAGTGTGTATCTGATGCTGTATGTAGCTGATGACACCAGTGTGTATCTGACACTGTATGTAGCTGATGACACCAGTGTGTATCTGATGCTGTATGTAGCTGATGACACCAGTGTGTATCTGACACTGTATGAAGCTGATGACACCAGTGTGTATCTGATGCTGTATGTAGCTGATGACACCAGTGTGTATCTGATGCTGTATGTAGCTGATGACACCAGTGTGTATCTGACACTGTATGTAGCTGACACCAGTGTGTATCTGATGCTGTATGTAGCTGATGACACCAGTGTGTATCTGATGCTGTATGTAGCTGATGACACCAGTGTGTATCTGATGCTGTATGTAGCTGATGACACCAGTGTGTATCTGATGTTGTATGTAGCTGATGACACCAGTGTGTATCTGATGCTGTATGTATCCAGCTGATGACACCAGTGTGTATCTGACACTGTATGTAGCTGACACCAGTGTGTATCTGATGCTGTATGTAGCTGATGACACCATAGTGTATCTGAGACTATGTAGCTGATGACACCAGCATGTATCTGACACTGTATGTAGCTGATGACACCAGTGTGTATCTGAGACTATGTAGCTGATGACACCAGTGTGTATCTGACACTGTATGTAGCTGATGACACCAGTGTGTATCTGATGCTGTATGTAGCTGATGACACCAGTGTGTATCTGATGCTGTATGTAGCTGATGACACCAGTGTGTATCTGATGCTGTATGTAGCTGATGACACCAGTGTGTATCTGATGCTGTATGTAGCTGATGACACCAGTGTGTATCTGACACTGTATGTAGCTGATGACACCAGTGTGTATCTGATGCTGTATGTAGCTGATGACACCAGTGTGTATCTGACACTGTATGTAGCTGATGACACCAGTGTGTATCTGATGCTGTATGTAGCTGATGACACCAGTGTGTATCTGATGCTGTATGTAGCTGATGACACCAGTGTGTATCTGATGCTGTATATAGCTGATGACACAAGTGTGTATCTGATGCTATAGGTAGCTGATGACACCAGTTTGTATCTGATGCTGTATGTAGTTGATGACACCAGTGTGTATCTGAGACTGTATGTAGCTGATGACACCATTGTGTATCTGATGCTGTATGTAGCTTACACCAGTGTGTATCTGATGCTGTATGTAGCTGATGAAACCAGTATGTATCTAACACTGCATGTAGCTTATGCCACCAGTGTGTATCTGACACTGTATATAGCTGATGACACCAGTGTGTATCTGATGCTGTATGTAGCTGATGACACCAGTGTGTATCTGATGCTGTATGTAGCTGATGACACCAGTGTGTATCTGATGCTGTATGTAGCTGATGACACCAGTGTGTATCTGATGCTGTATGTAGCTGATGACACCAGTGTGTATCTGAGACTATGTAGCTGATGACACCAGCATGTATCTGACACTGTATGTAGCTGACACCAGTGTGTATCTGATGCTGTATGTAGCTGATGACACCAGTGTGTATCTGATGCTGTATGTAGCTGATGACACCAGTGTGTATCTGACACTGTATGTAGCTGATGACACCAGTGTGTATCTGACACTGTATGTAGCTGATGACACCAGTGTGTATCTGATGCTGTATGTAGCTGATGACACCAGTGTGTATCTGATGCTGTATGTAGCTGATGACACCAGTGTGTATCTGATGCTGTATGTAACTGATGACACCAGTGTGTATCTGATGCTGTATGAAGCTGATGACACCAGTGTGTGTCTGATGCTGTATGTATCTGCTGGTATATTATGTATCTGATGTTGTATGTAGCTGATGACACCAGTGTGTATCTGACACTGTATGTAGCTGATGACACCAGTGTGTATCTGATGCTGTATGTAGCTGATGACACCAGTGTGTATCTGATGCTGTATGTAGCTGATGACACCATAGTGTATCTGATGCTGTATGTAGCTGATGACACCAGTGTGTATCTGATGCTGTATGTAGCTGATGACACCAGTGTGTATCTGACACTGTATGTAGCTGATGACACCAGTTTGTATCTGAGACTGTATGTAGCTGATGACACCAGTGTGTATTCTGATGCTGTATGCAGCTGATGACACCAGTGTGTATCTGATGCTGTATGTAGCTGATGACACCAGTGTGTATCTGATGCTGTATGTAGCTGATGACACCAGTGTGTATCTGATGCTGTATGTAGCTGATGACTCTGCTGGGTATATTATGATTGTGTTTATATGTAATTAGGCCAGTGTTAATGGATGTCCCATGGACCTGTATAATGGACTGTTAACACAGGATGTGGGACCCAGAGCTGTATTACTGTCAAAGGGTCTATTGAACTCATCAGCATTGTCATCCTGTGACAGGATTTATCCATTAATTGTTGTATTCGTTCGTTCATACATTGTGTTTTGCATGTTGTGATTGTATTATTTCTTTTAATGCAACCAGCTTCATTCATCAATAAAGATAAGTACAATGATATTTAATGTATGTTTTTTCAGATTTTCAGGTAAAGGAAAATATCAGTTTAGCACTTAAGTTTAGATTCCATAGGCCAAATTATCATGGTCGTGCTACATCAATGGCTTCAATATTTTTAAAAGTTACAAAAGAAAACAAATACCTTTACTTACAATGATTGCATGTAAACAACAGTGATATGCCTAATGATGCTCAGACTCAAAATTATGGTAAAAGGCTATACTTCAGACTAATAAGATTATTCTGATGACTAATTAAATTAATATTATCTTTATTGTGAGAATTTTGTTGTAAGTAAGTTATTTGTGCTTTCAGATCATATTGAAAATATTTCTTCATATTACAGTTTTTTAAAGTTGCTTGGGTGCACTAGCTGTGACTGTAATTGCTTTTGTATATTATTAAATGTTTTCTTTTGATGAAGATTAGAAACTCTTACATGATTTTGTTACTAAGTTAAATATTTAACAAATTTTATTTTGTGAAGCAAATATGTTGATGCAGTTGATACTGTTAACTTGTTACACCAATACTTATAACACCATCTTTGATACTCCAGGGGTTCTGATCACTTAATTACGATATCTACACCCCTGGACTATCTCATAGTAAAACTGAAGGCAGCTCAGAGGAAAATATCTGAACCAATCACAGGTCAGCAAAAATTTCCTTTGAAGACTACAGAGAGAATGGTGCCCAACTTCAAAGCCACAGTGTACCGTTTTATTACTCTTTTGATGTGCATTAAATGACTGAATTACCTGTTCTGTTGCCTCCAGTTTTACTATGAGATAATCCAGGGGTATAGAGAACTTTAGTGATCGGAACCCCTGGACTATCGAGTATGTTATAACACTGGTATCACTTTTAAATAAAAATATACTCTATTATGACATCATGATGGTAGTTTTTGGATCATAGATATATATATGTATATTTAAATTCATCCAATTAGATGATGATTGATTGAATATTGTGAATAAAATTCATTGATTGTAATGGAATATTTTCATGTCTTGAGGAGGGGGTATGGCAATGATATTGTCTCGTCCCCAAGATAGAAAAGGATCATTTTTCTGCCATAAACACATATATTAGTCCATCATCTGCATACCAAAATTAATGATGGTACAGTATATAGATGTTATGTCATGGTTATACCATAGGAGTTCATAACTGTACAATGTACTTTCAGTTGAAAAAGTGAGCACACACAATCTGTCAAACCCTAAGGAAATCTCTCACTGCTAAATCTAGTGACAAATTGGTGAATGATGAGAGAATTATTTAAGACTGATTGTTGAACTAACACAAGTTACATATAAGAATTTGTTTGTATGTTGTTACTAGAATTTCTTTATTTTTCCATGAAGCTCACCTGTAATCACTCCATTGCTATGTTTTGTGGTGTCTTGTTTATTTACCTTACACTGAACTTTGCCTTATTACAGCAGGAACACCGACTCCTCCATCAGTGGGAGGCCTGGGGGGGCTGTTTGCCGGAGGGGTGCCGAGGTTACCCAGTGCAAACAAAAGACAGCAAGGAGGGCAAAGAGGTAGATGAAAGAATTACTTTCTGATTAAGATTAGTTATTTGTGATCATTATCCTGATCGTTGCCATTGGCAGTATTAAGGTTTGCTTAAGCTTTATTTATATTAAGACTAAATTTTTAGTTCTGCAACTATTTTCTTGGTTTACTGATTAAGTGTCTACTTAACTTAAATAACTTTTATTTCAGGACCGGGAGGCCCACCACAAGCTTTTCGTCCCCCAGGCCCACGTATGCCCAATGGACCATCGTCAGTATCAAATGGACCAGGCCGAAATACAGGCGGACCTCCTCCTCCTCCACCCTCTAACACAAAGCCTGGTTTGAACCAACGGCCAATGTTAAATGGACAGAACCGACCTGGCCCGCCACCTCCCCCCCCTGCACAGAACAAGCCAACTTTGGCTGGCAGTCCAGGGAAACTGTCAAATGATGACCGGAATGGTCATATGCGAGGAAGTAATACCTCTTTAAATAGTAACTCATCAAGACTTTCAATTAGTGGTGAATCTAATAATTCTATAAACAATAATGCTCGTCCTAGGTCAGGGGTCATGGGAGGGGTTCCGAGGTCACAACCTCCCCCGCCCCCAAATAGACCTCCACCAACGACAGCTCCTGGGAAGCCTTCCTCGCAGTGGCCCCCTCCCCCTCCCCCACAGTCAGCAAAAGGACCAGGACCGCCTCCCCCTCCTCCTCAGTCTGCCAAATCATCTGGGCCACCGCCACCTCCTCCACAGTCAGCAAAGGGCGGAGCACCTCCTCCTCCCCCTCCTCAGTCAGCGAAAGGACCAGGAAATAGACCGCCAAGTATGGTAGGCAGGCCGCTACCCCCGCCTCCCTCACAGGTAAGGACTGACATTAACTATAATCATTGACGGTAGATAACTCTTAATCATATTCAGTATTAATACCAACTGAACATGATAGTATTGGAAGATTTTTTTTTTGATGAATAGAAACATTTTCTTTCCAACTAAATGTTGAACTACAATTGGTAAATGATGAAAAGAAGATTGCATATATTATGCAATCTTGACTTTATTAGCCCACCATCTACAGATGGTGGGCTATTCAAATCGCTTTTTGTCCGTGGTCTGTCGTCCGTCCTTCCTTCCGTTAACAATTCTTGTTACCGCTATTTTTCAGAAAGTACTGAAGGGATGTTTCTCAAATTTTATATGTAGGTTCCCCTAGGGCCCTAGTTGTGCATATTGTATTTTGGGACCAATCGGTCAACAAAATGGCCGCCAGGCAGCCATCTTGGATTTTGATTGGTAAAGTTTGTTACCGCTATTTCTCAGAATGTACGGAAGGGATCTTTCTCAATTTCACATGTAAGTTCCCCTAGGGGCCTAGTTGTGCATATTGCATTTTCGGACCAATCGGTTAACAAGATGGCCGACAGGCAGCCATCTTGGATTTTGACAATTGAAGTTTGTTACCGCTATTTCTCAGAAAGTACTGAAGGGATCTGTCTCAAATTGCATGTGCAGGTTCCCCTAGGGGTCTAGTTGTGCATATTGCATTTTCAGACCCATCGGTGAACAAGATGGCCGACAGGACGCCATCTTGGATTTTGATAGTTGAAGCTTGTTACCACTATTTCTTAGAAAGTACTGAAGGGATCTGTCTCAAATTTCATGTGCAGGTTCCCCTAGGTCCCTGGTTATGCATATTGCATTTTGGTATACGTACCGATCAATGAACAAGATGGCCGACAGGACGCCATCTTGGATTTTGACATTTGAAGTTTTTTTCCGCTATGTCTAAGAATGTACTGAAGGGATCTGTCTCAAATTATTATGCAGGTTCCTCTAGGGGTCTAGTTGTGCATATTGCATTTTAGGACCGATCGGTGAATAAGATGGCCAACAGGTAGCCATCTAGGATTTTGATAATTGAAGTTTGTTACTGTTATATATCTCAGAAAGTAGTCAAAGGATCTTTTTGAAATTTCATGTGTAGTAATATGTAGTAAAAGCTTGAAAAGCAGAGAAAAGATCCCTCTTTCCTTTGTCAGACAAAGATCGTTCTAAGGTGGGCGCCAAGATCCCTCTGGGATCTCTTGTTGTATATTAATGTTTGAACATATGCAATTATTCTATATTCTTGTCACCAAATAGTTTATAGCTTATACAACTTTGCATTGCACATATATGTTTGTGCTCATTTATATGAATGCAGTGTTAGATGTTGTGTTTTTTAGGTACTAGGTATTAGATATGACCCTAAACTTACCTGGATTGTAATCATTTGTGGCCACAATGGTCAGGTGGTTAAGATGTCCTGACATTTTACCACGAGCCCATCACTTTGGGTTGTGAGTTCAAATCAAATGTACAGTAGTTGCCAGATACTGTGACTGCTGGTTCCAGGTATTCCGGCTTTCCTCCACCTGTTGAATTTCTCACATCCTTTAATGATCCAGGCTGTTAATAGGTGTTAAACTATGTAATCAAACAAACCAATTATGATGGGGTGTATAATTGAAATTCTCTATGTGTTTAGAAATCATTAATTTTGAAGAAAACACAGAAATACTTTCTCTATCAATTCATCTTATGGATTGCACTGTTGGTTACATTCCTTATGGAGATGTTTTACTGGACACAACTGACCTTAGCCAATGTGTTGAGTACATGTGTGTAGCAGCTTGGACTGTGTGTGAATGTGTGTGTACCAGAGACAGTCTGTGTACGTGTGTACCAGGAACTGTGTGTACCAGGGACAGTCTGTGTACGCGTGTACCAGGAACTGTGTGTACCAGGGACAGTCTGTGTACGTGTGTACCAGGGGCAGTCTATGTACATGTGTACCAGGGACAGTCTGTGTACGTGTGTACCAGGAACTGTGTGTACCAGGGACAGTCTGTGTACGTGTGTACCAGGGACAGTCTGTGTACGTGTGTACCAGGGACAGTCTGTGTACGTGTGTACCAGGAACTGTGTGTACCAGGGACAGTCTGTGTACGTGTGTACCAGGGACAGTCTGTGTACGTGTGTACCAGGGACAGTCTGTATACGTGTGTACCAGGGACAGTCTGTGTACGTGTGTACCAGGAACTGTGTGTACCAGGGACAGTCTGTGTACGTGTGTACCAGGAACCATGTGAATCCATTAATGTACCAAGGACCATGCATGCTATAATGTGTATTGGTCTTGTCTCTCTACATTTTCCTGTCGCCTCTCATCTATATCCTGCTCGCGGTTGTGGACAACGGAAGCAGGCAGACTTATAATCTTGTTTTATATATTGATGGGATGATCAAAGTGTGATCTCAATCAAAGTGTTGATATTTCACTCATCAAAATAAAGCTGCTTGGGTACTGTGTTTTTAAAACGATAAAAATGATAAATTAGATAAACTTTCTAGAAGACTAAATGCATTAAATCTGATCTCTTGTATTATTAATATGATAAGGAAACCTTCATAAAACTTGTTAAGTCTGACCAGATATAGTCTGCAGCCTGTAATTCAGACTTAAGAAACTGTGGAAAAATGTTTTTATAGATACATGGCCTGTAATTCAGACTTAAGAAACTGTGGAAAAATGTTTTTATAGATACATGGCCTGTAAAGCTTATACATGTACTGTCTTTTGGTATGGAGTACTCATGAATATTCATGAAATTGGTTTGGATTGTATAAATATGGAAATGCTAGTGATGAATAAGGTAGCAAATGTCTGTGTATAGTAGCGGCAGGAAGTGCTATTAAGATTACACCTAATAAATCATGGATAGTGTGAATGGTCGCAATCCTCCAGATCATTCCGTTAATAATAGGGGCAGATTTGAGGATGACGATGATATATTCGGTACTTATGGTGCTTATCAAGCCAAGGGAACTCACTCTGATCCAAAGCCTATTCCTTCTGTAAAAAAACGTAGGCCACTTCCTGAAATACCAACTGATGTTCAACCATGGACAGGCAAAATTGTAAGTTAATTGCAGAAATTCATGAATATGTAGATCAAACCACTGTACAGATGAAGTTATTTTCAAATTACATACAATAATCAGATGGTGGTTATATAAGTCATGGAGAGGCAAGTATATAGTCAGAAAGTGTATGGAGGTCAAGTTTGATCAGGCACAGGAACAATTTGTAATTACAGTTTGACTTCAGGAAGTCATTATATAGAGTCATGTTCACAGTATAATCAGTATATCGATTTATCTACTAGGTACAGTTTAAAAACAATACATATAGTGGTACTGATTTGACATAACTGTTCACTCTGGGATTCCATGAAATATATATATACTGGTACAAAAATATATCATATATACATATGGCGGTGCACTGATTATGTATAACAATATATCATCTTGATATCTATTGAAACAAAATTTGTCATGATACATCCATGAACACAGTTATATAGAACAAGTTTTAACATAGTGAATTTTCTAAGGAAGGAGGTTACATTCTGTGGCACCATTAACTACAATTACTGTTTTATTTGTTTCAGGGAGCGCCACCTCCTCCTCCTCCTTCAAACAGGCCACCTCCCCCTCCATCATCCTCTTTGAAACCAACCAATCGGCCATCATCTGTCAGGACTAATCAACCCCCTCCCCCTCCTAGCCAACCGCCACGACAAGGTGGCCCCCCGCCGCCACCGCCAACTAGAACCACATCGGCACAAAATGGTGGGACTTTACCGCGTACCCCAGGAGTCAGGCCACCTCCCCCACCCATGCGAGGCCCACAGAGTACAGGTGCTATGCCCCCGCCCCCTCCACAAAGGCGATCGGGCAACTACTCCGGTGGAAGTGATGGTAAGAACCAGTTGAATTTCTTTAAAGTAGGAATTATTTGATTTATAAAAACAACAATAATAATGTTTCTAAAGCATACATTCTATCACCGTGTCTCTATGTGCTTTATGCTGTATGCTGGCTATTTAGGATCTGTTGTATTTGTATTTAAGAAATTGATTGAATATTTTGTCCTTAAAGTTGTACTGTCTGTGCATTGCGGTAGTTTTAGCATAAAAAAGGTATTTAAAGTGTTCTACTTATTTTTCCCCGCCACTCTTAAGCTTTAAACTTTCCATATTTGCCGTGTCATTAATTGAGAAAACAATTAAATTTAAATTTCCATTTTTAATGTTTACACATTTGAAATAGCTCAGAAGTCTCAAAACTATTCTGATCTATTCCGATCTGTACGGGAATTGCCGATGTTGGCCACATGATATGATTGGGAAGGTTCGAATCTATACATGGTATGGCCGATATCTATCACGTGATGCAACTCGGTTTTCTGATACTACTCAAAAGTTTCATTGACTGCGGCATTTCTTACAAAACATGTGATATTTCATGCGACATTTATCATCATGTTAATAGTATATTGGGGATTTTTTTGATCTGAATCATCAAGCATCAATATTCACACATTGTATGTTTTATGACAGTTTGTGATGATGAAAATTACAAGAAATACAACTTTAAATATACCTAGATTGCAACCAAATTTGCTATGACGAGAACTTCACCCAATCTTTTGTAGATTTTGAAAATAGGTTCAGGTTTCACAATGCAAATGAGTGTCCGCCTCCAGAACCATTTAGTAAGATGAACAAGACATATCCAAGTAAAAACCCTAGAAATCCAGGCAAAAATACAGGTATGTGTTTAATATAGAACTGGTTTGTAAAAGTAATACTGGTAATAGGTTAAAAAAGTAAGTTTAGTATACAGATGAAACCATAGAATTGCTTAAAAACAAAAGTTTATTTTGTCTGAAATTCATCTAAAACTATATGACTGTGTTTACAGTTTAAACTGAACTGAAGAATTGTAGAAATCCTGACTCAACTGAGAAAACTGCAATATATAAAGATGTGTTTAAAAGTCAGTTTTTGATAATGAAGATTTATTAAATTTGCTTCAATGTTTGATACATGTATGATGTAGGTTTTGCTGAGATTACAAATTTCCTTTGTGTTTTTGCCAGGAGCGCGAGCACCTCCACCACCCCCTCCAAAATGAAAGGGCTTGATTCCCTAGGACTCACTCATTTTATATCAATTATGCAAAAATACTGTGTTTGCATTCAATGCCAATTAAGTGCAATGTGCATTACATGTAGCAAAGGCAAAGACAAGTCTACAACACAGTGATCAACATGAGACATGTGATCTGTGGAATAAGGCGTTGATCTGTGGTTTTGTTCACTGGAGCAATTCAACGCTCGCTGTGCTTTCATCCTAGCAGTTTATAATCTGGACACTCCATATTGGATAAAGACAATTTCCAAGTTTTCCAAAGGAGATAATCCTACTTGTTTTAATAACACCTGACAACTCTAAATATAGAACCTGATTGGATCAGTTGATTATCAGGTGTATGTAAAACTTATGTGTTTATTGGTCTGTAAAGATATATCTGATTATTTCTATTACCAAAAGATACACTTTGATAAGGTGTGAAAGTAATTAATTGATGAAGATTCCTGGATCCTGAAACTTCACTGAGAAGCAATCAGAAATGCAGTAAAACAATTTCTGTGATTGTTTTATTACATGGAACTCTAAATAGTAAGCTGGTTTCATGATGGCAGTTTGGTTAGTTGTATAGTAACTATCAGAATGAGGTCTCGTTTTACAGATCATTTGTAACTATCGGACAGTGTTTCACTTACCTGAGAAATCGGCTGATCAGTTCTATCATTTGTCATCTGTGATATGTACAATTTGTTACTATTATACACCTATGTTCTACATCATGAGTGCTGTTATATATAATTATATACTATATATGTGTACAATCTACTTAACATAGAATTCTGAAGAGAGAGAGTCTGCTATAACAAGTTTTCCTGGTACTTCTAAATTAACCTTGTATAGCAAAATTAAAGCTTAGTTTAAAGTAAGGCTTACACGCACTGCCAAGCTTGCTTGAAGTTTTCTTTATTCAGACGAAGCATATTTATTATTGAGGGCTCATGATTAAGTACTTAATTGTCATTGGTCAGATTTGAAAAAAAATGGATAATGATATTTATTGATATTATGTTGTGTTCTCTACACATCTTACATGTACGTTCATTTTGTCACTAAAGTTTGTTCAGTACACTGTACCTCTTAGTGATTTCTCTGTTCATTTGATACAATACTGATTGACATGTAAATTGAGGTGAAAATCATTCACAGGTTTGGAGATTTGTTGATGGTTTTGATATAAATTCCATTTTTATCAGGAGAATTTAACTACACAACTTGTTTTTGTAATATGCCATATTTTAAATTCTCTCCACCATTCCTCCTTATATTACACAACATGAGTTGTGAAACATAGATATTTAACAATATATATTATTCATGTTAATATAATTATAGAGTCAGTATATTGTAGTATCCCTGATTATAGTGATCATAGTTACTAATGGTTTGTATCACAACAAATCTTCATTTAGAGAAAGTAAGCAAGTATAAAATAACCCTTGTTCAATTTACATTTAATAGTGATTTTATTTGACATGTTAAACTTTTTTCTGAATTCTATTTATGAAAGAGATGCATTATCTTAACAAATAGCTATATAATCATTATTTTCGGTCAGACAAAAAGGAAGGGAGATAACTTAGCCAGTCAAACTGCTGTCTTTCACAATCTTATAAAAAACTATAGACTATATACAGGGAATGTTTTTAGAATTGAAATTTTCTAGTAATAAGTTTGATTTGCAATGTACATCATATTATCATTGTGAAAATTATACAAAATATATAATGATATTTTGTTGATTTTGAAGAAAAGCATACTTGTTAAGACTGATTGTTAAATAGATTTTATTAACAATAGGTTTTATTGATTAATTTCTCAGTAGACTATTACATGACGACCATGCATCCTTCATTTGTTAGCAGTATAACAATATAGAGATTATTTATAAGAGTTTTAACATTATTACATTCCAATTCCTTATAACAAATTGATCATATCATATTGCTCTCAATGGGGTACTAGGGTATGTTGTTGCAGTCATGTATGGTTTAGATGCTTTTCTTCCTCAAGAACTTCCCAAGTAGAATGATTAATATATAAGATAATATTACACTTCAAGGGAAATAACCTGAAGTTGTATATGACTAACCTTTACACCCATGTGCACTCATAGTGCATTATAAAGTTAGCAGTGCCCTACATTAAAACTACAGGTAAATTAGTAGTGCACCCCAAGAGATGTTAGGATTTAGCTTAAAGTATTTGAAGATCTTTACAAGGCCATGCATTATATTTATTAGGAGGAAAAGCAAAGACAGTTTTTTCAAATAGATATCGTTTATATCAGAATTCCAGCACTGTAATATTTAGAATGACTAGGTATGTTGGTTGGTATTCATGATAGAGCTAAAACTTACTTAGGTATTTTAATCAAAATAACCATATAGTTATTATAAATTTTGATTTGAAATATAAGATATAAAAATGTGAAATATACTGTTTGTTTTAAAATTTATTTGTTAACAAACTGGTGTGTGATGGGGAAGTTCGAGGTAAGGTTTTCTACACAGATGAAGCCTAGGTATGACATGAGCTTTAGTAGATAACAATCTGGTGTCTGGAAGGTGAAATTGTACCGTTACTATCAAATTGTACCGTTACTATCTAATATTGCTATACATGGAAGCTATTACGTTGTGTATGAGAATAGTGATTATAATAATGAATTATTTGTATATATAGAGAGTGTTAGACTACATTTGGGAGAGTGACAGATGATAATACCTGCGTGGCTGTGTAAGAAAGTTGTGTGGAGCGATATTAATTTACCTGTATAGGATCAAGGTATATTCTGTATAGGCCAGGCAAAGGCTTGACTGCTTGCTTAATTAGAGTACCCAGATATGTCTTCTGGGCAGGTGAAAATAGCACAGGTAGACAGCCATGGTATAATACCAAAAGTACAGTGTAGGTACAAAATTAGATTACAATTGAAAATTAGTTTACAATTGTACATGATTTGTGTAGAAGATAATTGACATTTAAATAGACGGTTTAGGACGTGAATTACCTGGTAATTTAAGGACAATCAGGTTTTAATATTGAATTACCGTTGTGAATTGGAAAAGATCATTCTTTTTTTGAGGAGTCAATTTGTGGTAACCTGGGATTGAATTCAGAATCTGTAGAATGACAAATCTGGCGAGTCTACTGTTACACCTACCAGACGTTTACCTGTTGTTATACCTGTGTGTGTACATTTACCAGGAGATCTTATATGTACATGTGAGTTTGTGTATATGATATTTGGAGACTTGATCAACCTTATCTGGCATGTTTGAGAATTGAACATGTTTTTTATCACTAATATCTTTATGGGAAAATGACTTTTTATATTAACGGTGTAAGTAAAATGAGAACTTTTGTGATGATGATTTATCTATTGTATTATACTGATTACATATTGCATGATGTAACACAATTCAGTGCTTGGAGTTTTGTTGCTTTTCCGGAAGGTATAAGCCCAGAAACCAGCACGCTGCCACTGTACACCAGTTCTAGTAGTTAGGGCTTTTACACCTTTGGTCTTGAAAATGCACTTCATAGATATAATTTTGATTTTTAGTTTCATTCACTGCATATTATATAGAACAGGTTTCTAACACTGTCTGATGTGATTGCTGAAAACAAATATAAAAAACACACAAAAAATCTTCGCAAGTATACTTACATAGTTTACTATAAATCACCTAAAGTTGTCACCATATCCTGTCTCCTTTTGTATATTATACTGATACTACTTAATCAAAATAAGTATAAAAACAGTAGATGTAGTTTGGTTGTACAGTGACAGTGTAAAAGTTTCTGGGTAATGTCATCAGTTATAATATTCCATTGTACTGTCTATGTACTGAGGTTTTTAATTAGCCAGTCTATGAGCGAGTTCGATCACTGACTAATGACTATGGCCATGCTGTTCTATTTATTGAGATTCAACATGCGTGTAAGCCACAACCAATCACTGCCATGTTTTCAAAAAATGACGCATGCGCAAAAGAAGTTTAGTTAATGTTTAACGACTAAAGGAAATAGGTGGTTGAGCTCTAGTCGATAAGACATGCGCATTACAATTTTTTGTTTCTGTGCACATGTGCACAACATGAAACTAAAGTAAGTTCGATCACACTTTAGTTTCACTACGGTGACTATAGCTTGTGATCGAACTCGCTCTTTGTCTTGACTAATGAAGGGACATAACTCTGTTACATTAATAGTCATCTGTCCAGGTCTTTTATTATTTAGATGACCAACGTCTTACACTTAATAGATTATATGGTCAATTGGATAAATATTGTCAGAGGTGTTCATCATAATGATTGAAGAAAGGCGAAGTCAAAAATAGAACTATTTATATTATTTGCTCCCCGAACAATCCTTAACTGATAGGAATTTCTTAACTTATATTTCCTTTTAGAAAGGCATTACAAAAGTTAAGGAAAATATCTTAAATTAAGGTGCCTCCCTTAAAATCTGTTATGCTTTCCTATTGAGAATTTTAAGTTAATGAATTCCTTAAATTTAAGGAATGTTCATGAAACTGTCCCGGTTTGGGTGCTAAATGTAAGTTTAAACTCATAAACAAATCTCAATTTATAACAAAATAATATTTGATTCAATGAGAGATAGTACAAGTATGTACTACACTTACATTTATTGAATAGTAAAATTTTATTATGTTATTTTTTTTTAAATGTGCATGGTAAAAGATGTTTAAGATGCTATTATTTAAAGTGTGTTGGTCATCTAGATAATTATTTGCTAACACTTTGTAATATTTGTCATTTGCTCATTGGCATATGTATCTATGTCTAATTTGACCCCTTTGAAGGTCAAGAGCTAAATGCATATGTTTAAGTTTATAGGTAACCATAACAGCTTAGAAGTCAAACTGACCTCATTACATGTTTATAGAGGTCAGTGTGACCCCTATATGGATGTATTAGGTCTGCCTGGTGACGTGTCTGTTTGTTTCGTTAATGGCTTGGTTACTCCTGTTAGAATTGTACCAGACACTGAATTCTCATGCCAATTCATTGTATGTATTGGGTTTTATATGGCAAAACAAACTAATTATGATTATTTTCATTTACTTCAAGCAACTGATTAAATTATTCTTGCGTTATATAAGAAATAAATGAAATAAATGTGAATACTTGTGACTTATATCTCATAAAACTGATAAATGTTGGTGTTACTTATGAAGTGCAGACTCCCCCATACTTTACAGGGATATCCTGTAGTTGCTAGGGAATAGATAACTTATTCTCCCACCATTCTTTGATTTGTCACTGGTTTTAGCAGTGAGAGATTTCAACCCCTATAGTACGACACATTTCGTGTGTTAGCCTTTTGAACCTGAAGACAATTACGTTACATCATGACTTCATGCGGTGTAACCGTATCTGCATTGTAGTCTCTGGTTGACATGCCTAAATCTGTCATGAGTGTTGGGATATCCCTGTCCTCTTTACAGACCAATGTAAGATTTCATAATTCCTGTATTTCAGATCAAATAAAAACATTTGACGTTTATTAGCATCAAAGAAGGTTTCAATGCTAAATTTTTATATAAAGTGATTCCATCATGGACATGTGAAGTGAACATTGATATAGTTTGCTTTCTAATGCTTCAAAATATGAAAAATACTGGGTACTTGTCATTAGGCAATACCGCTCTAAACCCATATGACGGTTTTCGCTGGATAAGAAATGTGAGCAGTGAAAAGGAAGCTATGTCTGGTGAACTTGAAATACTAAATATTAAATATAATTATTATGTAAATATTAAATGGATGCTTCCTAGATAAACAAGCGTAAAGATCAGAATAGACTCGCTAGTGATTCTACCGAAACATAACGTTAGTGAGTAAAATTATCCTTGTGGTCTATAGTAACTGCAAGGACTTTCTTTTAGAGAGCAGTTTAAAAATGTTGGACAAGAAAAAAGACAGCAAAGTGTGGATCAAATATTGTTATTCAAACTGATCAATTCTGGCTTCAGCAAAACGAAAGAAATCCCACAGTGATATGAAATGGAGAAAAAGACCCTTGTGTTTTCTGTGAAATGTGTTTTGGCTCGAATGCGCATAACTACCAGATTCTGTTGTGGACATTTTGACGGAAGTATTCCAAGGATGTCCCGAATAAATTCAGGCATAAAAGAAAAACATGTAGAGGAAATTACTAAAAAGAGGCTGAATTAGGTAGAATATATAACAATTAATATCGGTCGGTTATAACAAGCACTAGGCAGTACAGTGTAGTATAGAAAACGACTTCCGATCTATAAAATGCGGATCGTAATTATCGATATTAGGTTCACTTCTCCAAGCCGAACCCTCTCTAAACCGGCCAAATTCTATGCACCGACCACGATCGGTTAAGGGAAATTCCACTGTAATGAAATAATCAGTTGTGGAAAAGGTTGAAAAGTCTACTAAAATATAAGGCCGGGTTTCGACTGGTGTAAAACAGGACATTAGACAAGGTATAGGTGATCGATTTATACAAACTTTGTTCCACTTCCCTCAAGGATGTTTCTGGTCAAAATCTGGTTAGAAGTTACAATCAGTACATAAACTTATGTCTGATAGAGATTTAAAGGAAATGTTGATGGACGCCTCGTCATGGCATAAGCTCACATGCTCTATATGGCGCCAGGTGAGTTAAAAAGGGAATAAAAGGGAAAATGACAATTACAGACAAGTGATCTTGTCCAGTGCTTTTGTAAAATGTTCGGAGTCAATTGTCCGAGACCACACAATTATGGTATAAGTTTGACTGATAAAGAACGCTTCGGATTATTTGGATATTTTGATTACGTTACATAGATTAAGACCAGATTTGTTCTTTTCATGTTGGTATATCGCGATCGTATATGGAACATACGATCTAGATTGCAAGTTAAATAATAACAAAAGGTGTTCGTTTGCTTCTCATTTTAATTCATTCGATGTAACATCAGACAACCCTTTTCAATAATGCGATGTACTACATTTACATCCACTAGTATACGGATCTCCAAAGTAGTTGGGGTTGCATTCACACTTGTTGGTTTTGAAGTTACAATGGGAGAATTTGTAATCTTTGCATTTGCCGTCACAAGGAGCTGTAAATTATAAAGAATATCATTATATTATGCGTAAAGCAGTGATAACTGATTTCCGTCATTATTACCTTCATCCATATCCCGACATAGCGATTGAAATTTTTAAATTATCAATAAATGTTATCTTCATAAAACCACGATATACTCACGTGCACATTTGTTGACTCCGTCTCCTACTAGTCCCTTATTACACTCACAGGCGTTTAAATTTACATTACACTTTGCGTTAGACAAACACTTGCCGTAACATGGACCTGTAAGAAAAGGTAAGGACAGTTAGAGTTGTCTATTGATAAACTTCATCAAATACACAACGCTAGTATGATACTAATTAACGTTGGTACATATGTAGGTCGTTATATGCTGTATACAGAAAACTCTAATGACATACATGTACTGATTATTATAGCATCACAGTAGGACTCCATCCTACCCATCCTACTTACGGTGACATTCTTTATAAGGATCTCCCAAAAATCCTTTTTCACAAAAGCAGAGGTGTTTGGCCTCGTTACATACGGCATTGGTTCCACACTGATCGTGGCATGGCTCTATAAGTGTAAAAGTATTTATATTGGTTTACTCCATCAGTGGATTTAACCACATGTTTTGTAATTATGAATCAACATTTTAATTAATAGATCTAACGATTGACAATATCACAGTGAGGTATTTATGACAAATGTGTGTTGGCGTCCTTCCTCTTGAAACATAGTAATGGGAATTTATGACAATGCTGCCATGACTCGTGTCATTATTATCATTTTAACTTTAAAATCCATTTTATACTTAATAACATATTATGCGTAAACGCCAGTCTTGGATATCAGCATTAAAAGAACCAAGATCACTTACTGTCGTCATCTTTGATGGTAATAACAATTGTCTTGGGGTCGTCAACTGTTGATGGACTAATGGCGCCGACTAGTGTCACTTTAAATGTTTCAGGGGACTCGGAGATCTGAGGTATAATAAAACGTTTACAGTCATTTATATATTAATTTACAATAAAAGAATGATAGTTGAATAAGTTAGTTTCATTCAAGTGTCATACTAATCATTCATTATATTCAGCATTCACTTACCATTAACAAAATTTAATTTATCGAAATTGATATGTTTTAGGTTGAATGAAATGGAATTTATCGATAAAATGAAAGACAGATTGCTGAATATTTCAGAAATTTGAAATTTCAAAATTATTAACGATCATTTTGCAGTTACTCTATCGAGTAACGCGGTAATTTCAATGTATATTTTCATGAAACCGTCATAATGATAATTAATTGTAATTATTCAGCAATGGAATGATCGTGATTGTATTACCAATGAAATCGAGATTTAATCTTAATGTGCTAAGCTCAACCTTATCTGAGGAATTATATTCCATATTTGTATTTCTACCTTATCGTCGACAATCTTGATTTTGATAAAGCCTTCGGACTGGCCATTTGCAAAGAAGACATGTCCTGCATGTCCCACGTAGTCTAATCCATGATCAGCTGTACCATCGGTAGCTTTCCAGGTGACCTTTGCTGGTCCATTGTTGGATACCATCCTGAGAACTTTGATTTCTATTGTACCAGCAGTCTCTGGCACCGTACGGACAGTTTCTGCAAGCTTGAACTCGCTAGGTTCTGAATATAACAGATGAGAAACCAGATTTCATAATTCAAAAACACAATTTAAGCTGTGCAGAGATTTCTCTTGTACGTCCCTGAATGATTATTTGATAAGGCTTAAGAACATGACTTAGTGTTGATATTCTTTATAATATTTGGCGCTGTAGACGTAAATATACTGTTTGGTAACACTACAAAAAGTAATCTGAAATTCCTGTACAAATTAAACCCTATGCTTTGTAATTCTGGTAATAATCAAAATGTTGTTATATTTTTTCGTCAATATGAACATTACATATCTGTTTCGGTAACCACAGGAGCCAAATTTGGATTATTTATCTCGTCGGTGTAACGATGAACTCGATATTTGTAGAAAACTGTCGACCTGGGTCGTTCCGCGTTAGGAACGTATTCAAAAAATATTTTACAAGAAAGTAATATTTATCAAAATAATTGAATTATATTAAACATTTAACATGTCTAAAGGAATAATATCCAACGTTTGTGTATACTACATGAAATGAGCTACATATTGAAATAAAAAAAAATGAATAGGTATACATTGTAAGATTTCGTATACTTTTGATAACTTAATAACAACTACGGTTAAAATGTTAACTTAATACTTTATTTCACAAGTTTATTTTCTATCAAGTCGGTAATGCGGCTGGTTTTTATTTTACTTACTGTGGCATGATACAAATCCATTTCCATAGAACCCTTCATTACAATTGCATTTAAATTTCTCCACGTCGCATTTGGCATTAGCGCAACATTTATCGAAACAAGGTTCTATAGAAAAAATACAAATAGTATCACTGAAAAGAGGATCGCATAGAGATATGGAAAGTAAATACAGTAAACAGTAATGGTTAGGGAACATCAGTTATCGCCAAAGTATATTCAGCATTATTGTCAACTTTATTCCTGTACATGTATAAATAAAAAAGCAACAACAAACAAAACCAAAACGTGAATGACATCATTTGAAGTCAATTTGACTTCAGTGTTAATAATTCTATATTTATTCGCCAAGTTCATATACTGTATACCAAATAATGATAATGAAATAAATATTGTTTTCAATTGTACTCACTCTCACAGTTGCCGTTCCAACGAACAAAGCTCTTCTCACAGAGGCATTTCTGGCTAGGTTTGTCACAGTATTCGTTTCGTTTACAGGCTCCTTGGCATGGTACTGAAATTATTGGAAAAGGTTATATTTGCTGTTAAAAATTGAAAACAAAGTGTATGGGAAATTAAATTGAAAATACATACTAGGCGGAGAATATTTTTAGATATTATAAGTTTTCCATCTTTATATCTGAACGAATAAAAGCCAGAAAATAATTTTTTATCAAGGTGTCCGTTCTAAAAAGGATCACTAAGTTTCATTTCTGAGTCACCAAAATAAGAATGCATTAGTTTGTTTAGTCTGAACTACTTGATTGATATTATAACAAATCACAAACATGTTTTCTTCTCAAGAGTTGCTAATGTAAGAAACCAAACATTTTCTTTTATTTTTCAAGAAAACATTTACATCAAACCTTCTCTCCACTAAGAAACGATGAAATAAGTAAGCTATGAATCTAGTTTATTCGTCAATGGAAGCATTGTATTCCAGGCTATCCATTTCAAACTAAAGTTTATGAGTAGGAACCGTTTGGTTAAATTACGTGTTTGTTACATAAAGAATATAGGCAAGAGTAATCTCTTCTTTGAAAACAATATACGTACAATCATTATCGTGGATGGTAACTACAGTCTTGATAATGTTTACAAGCTTTCCATTATTATTGACTGCTGTCAGTTTGACTTCAAAAGTCTCGTCAGGCTCGTCGTCCTACAACCGAAAAACAATACATATATCTTTCCTGTTGTTGGCTAGTTTTACCAATTCGAAACAGGACAACTTCTTGATAATCTTCCAATTTGCAGTAGAAACAATTTACATATCCGGTTTGTGTTAGCAAACTTGCATCATTCTTTGTTTTAAATAAGTTTACCTTGTCATCCTCAATTGTGATAACTATGTCAGCACTCGTCTGCAAGCTTGCAAATTTAACGGAGCTAGTTGTTTTTCCTTTGTAATCTTTGCCGAATTTGGCCGTGATGTCGGTAGCTACCCAGGTGACCACGTACTCTCCAAGAATTCCTGAGAATCTGTCGACCTGAATCCTAACAACTCCACCGCTCTCGTCTACACTGTATTGTGGACGTCTAATCTGAAAGGTGCTTGGTCCTGAAAAGGAGTATTTTCAAACTTGAACAATAAATATAGGCTGATTTCCATAGCTGCATCGTTGTACACATTTATGCCGACATTATGTTTGATAGCTGGAAGATTCAAGTTAATCAAATCTGGTATTGAATAGTCAACACGATATGTTGGGATCCTTCATTTCTCCAGAATTCCTTAATTGTCGTTCATCGTCAGCTACATATATATGAGACAGACAATGTAATTATGATAACAATCTGACTAATTAATATACGTTGTTTACCAGGCATAAAACACAATGTCAGTATGGAGATAACTACAAACAAGGTGCGATTCGCAGTATTTACACATGAACGATGCAAGTCTTATGCCTCGGTATATATTGCCAGTCACATTAGCATTACAATTTACCTTTAGTTTAACTTTGATTTATATTATATTTTTGGTATATCCACGTTTAAATAATCAATACATACTTACTGTAACACCTTACGGACCCTTTCCCCATGAATGGAGACTTGCATTCACACTGGTTGGTTTTTTCATTACACTCGGCATTGGCTACGCACGCTCCGCCACATGGAACTATGAACAAAGTATAGTACCTTTGTCATTAAAAACAAATGTGAAAGTTTTATAAATAGCCAAAGACGTTCGAAAACCTACTTTACATTGTGTTACTCTTGATTTGGGCTAGTCTTGTACATCACGTGACATTAACAACTAAAATCATGTGCTGTGTGCAGAATGTGAGTGTATTTGGGGATTGAGGTATGTTCGTGTTGTGTCAACTTGAAACAGTGGAATATTTTAGTTCTGTCCAATTGAAGCAGACACACCTTACAGCTAAAGACCACTGGGTCCTATAATATACATGCTGACATCAAATGATCCCATTTTGTAAACAAATAATGTGTTTTGGTATATTCTAGTTGTGTTTCCTTGTAACAGAGGGACTCTTGTCCTTTCTATAGTGTTTTTCACATACCTGGTTTAAGTTGTTATTGCGTGGTATGGATAAGAAGAAAAGAGGCTGATGGACACGACCTACGCTGTGTGAATGTCTGTATATATTGGGAGGCTGTGGTATATTCTAGTGGTCTTGATTTTACAATGTTATCTCACTGAAGTATTCCGGCGAAGGCACCGAACAAGCACACCTCATTCAGTCGCATTGTAAATGACAACGTGGAAAACTAATGATTCCACTCCCGTTATGCTGAGAGCCAAGTAGTAGCATACTACCACTTTTATAGACTACAGTGTTTCCGGCTAGGGGACACATCCCATGGCTTTCCTCACAACGACGAACACATATTACATAGATAAGTGTTGAATGGAGATAAGATAGTGTTTACAGTCTAATTTATATATGACGTTGAAAAATAACCTTCAAAATGACTAGTTGGAAGTTAGTCCTCCGACAACTACAAAATTTATTTCATTAGAGATTTCTTTGTAATAACCCGATGCTTTGTTCTGAAATATTGAGCTGTATACAAAGTTGGAAAGGATACTATTTTCCAAATGACCATCTGGAATACGAAAGTTACAAAGTAAACGATATACAAACAAATTTACTTACTCTGACATTTGCCATCTATTCTTTTGAATCCAGCTTTACATAAGCAATTGAATGTGGGTCGGTCACAATTTTCGGTCGCTTTATTGCACTTTCCGTAACATTCCGCTAAAATATATTACATATTACAGGATTTGAATAGAAACATTCTGTCACTTAAGGAATAACGGACAGCGTAAATTGTGGGCAATCGCATCATACTGATAGCAAGGTAAAGTTGGACATGATATTTGCCCAAATGTTCAAGCTGGAATATTAAGATGCTAAAACTCGTAAAACAACGTTATAATCATTTTTGTAATATAAAACAATATATAGGTTTAATGTAAGATTTTTTAAAGGACTGTTTTCTGAATTCCGGAATGTCCATGATGGTATGAAAAAACGATTGGTCAATCATAAATTTAAATTTAGTATGAAAACAAAGAAAATATAACCATTGTTCTTGAAATATTTATAAAATGGGAGCTAAACCTAATACTGACGGACACATGGATGGGTACTGTCACCCTTGTAGCCAGTCTTGCACACACATTCTCCCTTGATCAGGTCGGCATTTTCACAACATTTCTTGACAGGTACTGGTTGAACGTACGCCCCCTCTGAAAGAAAAAAATCAAAATCAATACAAAACCACATGGCCGGAGTGAATTGTTCAATTTCAGCCCTAGTACTGATCTGTTTTGGTTTACAACTGCTGTCAAAATAAAAATTAAAAGTTCTTGATTAAAAACAAACGCCTAAATTTAAAGGTTGATTGATAGGAAAAGACTTAGTCACTTTACCAAAACTTGTCATCTGTTTTGAAACAAAAACAATTTTAGACCTTAATAGCATTGAGATGTAAATGATGAAATAAGACGAAACGAAAATTATCATCCTTAATTTATATTTTGTTTTTCTACTCACGTGTCGCTCCAATCACTAGGGCGATGACAGCGATGAGGCTCAAAGTTGACAGATGATAACACATCGTACTGGATGATGAAATAAACTCACGACAGTGATGTCTAACTCTCCCTATTTATAATAACCTTCCCTACCCAGATTTGGCGTTAACCAATCAAAACACTGTCATCACATGTTGTCCACCAATGCTGTTCTTCGTGTCATTCCACATGTCAGCGTTTTTCATTGTTTATTTTTATGTAATCTAGTGTCTAACATGACTAGTTCTCTGCTAATCTCTAACTTAACATCCTTTCCAAGTCAGAAAGCTGTTTTCAATTCTGCATTAACGACCGACAGGTGTCAATAACATAGCATATATTTTTAATATTGAGCACATAAGCGATACTTCTAAGGCGATACGTAAGTGCATTAGAAGTATACATGAAACGCAAATGATATGGATAAGAATTATTTACACACATTTTCAAACATCGATTAAAGATTAGCAAACGAGCAGCTATATCATCATTTCCATTTTCTAAATATGCGATGCTCATTTAACATAATATGCAGTTTCAGTTTATATATATTGGTTATCGTCTAATCTAAAATGAAAAATTGTCTGTGTCCAGAAGTCTTCTCTAGCTTTATATTGTTTCATCGTTTGATTTGAAATTATCGATTAATTTGACACATCAGTTATTTTAAAATTAAGATATCACCCGAGGCAATAATTATTTTTCCTATGCTTTATTTGACAGGCTTTCAACCCTGCACTGGAGACCAGCCTTCACAGGGCGTGCGCTCGGCCGAAATGAAATAAAATTTCATATTTATACATTATCGATTCATCATAATTCTTATATGCGTTATACCCAATATTAGAGTAATTTACGAGTACACATGGAAAAGAAACATTGTCTGTGAGGTAAGCTTTGAGTTCAAGACAAACCATAGTCTATAAAATTGATAGTTTCTGCCCCTGCTTAGCGCTAAGTAAAAAGGGGTTGGGGCGACTAGTTCAACCGATGTCAGTATAATATGACCCGGTCGGTGTGTTGCTTGATGTCTTTGACGGCGCGCTTGAGTGATATACCCCTATTAATTGGACGTGTATCCAATAAATTAAACACGACTTTTGCGAAATATTGACACTTTTCTCAAATTTCATTTATAGGCTCTCCTATGATCTAGCTAGTTATTCATATTTCATTTTGAGACCGATCGGAAAACAAGCTGTTTTCTTGTTAGATTTATTAGCGCCCTTTTTATAGTGCTAAATCACTGAAGCATGCTGGCAATGACACCAAGCATCAAACCCCACCAGGTCACATTATACTGACCAGTCATCACACCCCACCAGGTTACATTATACTGACCAGTCATCACACTCCCTCAATGATTATTGCCTCGGGTGATATCTTAATTTTAAAATAAGCAGGAGATGAAACTACCACTTTTAAAGACTTCGGTGTAGGCCAGGGGACAGATCCCAGAGCTTACCTCACAAGGGCAAGCGCTCAACAGATGGGCAAAATTGAGGTGATGTTAAAGGAGACGTTAGAAAGAAGAGAGAAGATAATATCCTTAATGTAGTTGCCTTTTACGATTACGGTGTAGGGGTAATATTGCTCTATCTGCAGGGCAAGTTTAAGTTTGTCACTGCTATTCATTAGGTATCCTCAAATTTATTAGTACTTACTTGTAGTGCATATTGAAATATTGGAGTGGTCTTATACACATTAACCGACAGGAAGCCATCTTGGATTTTGATAGTAAAAGTTTCTTATTTAAGTGACCTGCATGAAAATTCATATGGTGTTCTTATGTCTCTATATATTGTGGAAACACCATTGATTGTGCCATTTTTTCAGGAAGTCCATGTACTGAAGAGTTCTACCTTCCTCAAACAAGGTATTTATTTTAGAATAAAAGGCTCATGGGCCTTAAAGGGACATGAATCTAAAATAAGTTACTGACACGGCAAGGAACATTTGTTTTCCATATTCTAAGGAGTTTTTCAAATTAACGATCATTGAAGTATAAAGTGTAAGCCATATTTGTTAATAATCGTTATGAAAAAAATGTTTTAGCGTAAGAATGATATAAATCGAAAGTCCAGCGAAAGATTTCATTCGACGGGGCATGTACATCACGTAAGTATAAAGTAGGAAGTTCACCCTGTCTTTTGTATTACTGCGATCCATTTATATATTTACATCCTTTAACAATTGCGCACGTTAATGACACTTGCGTTACTCCGTTTTCTGTCGGAATGTGTTAGTGTTCGCATCACCCACGTCCCGCCATTTTGTTAACACTTAAATTTGTGCGGTGCATTGTGGGGGGGGGGTCACTAAAGGTCGGTGCATTGTGGGGGGGGGGTCACTAAAGGTCAATGCTACTATTTTTATCTCAATCAACCGAGTTTCCTGACCGGGTCACTCCAAAATATAGAAATGTGGAAATGCCTATCTATTTTTTTTTACATATTTGTACAATAAGTGTACTATGTTATTTAGTAAGGTATCTGGCACTCGATAAATATGTATTTTACTCAAACTTTCAAAGTTTAGTTAGGTCCATGTTCCTTTAAAGTCGCAATATCAGTATCAGACTTATTTTTTCATGATTTTGAAGAATGTTGAAAAAAATCCTGTTGTAAATCATGCAGACTTAATCGAAGTTAAGATGACCGAGAATGATTCGGAAACTTTTGATAAAATCAAATAATATTTTACATCGCTAGGTGGATCCGATTTAGTCAAATAAGCGGCAGTTAGCCGACGTTGTAACGTGGTTGCCGAGAACATCATGTGACTACCGTAACTATGTAATGTCTGTCCGAACTCTTCCGAGAACGGTTCATGAACTTCCCGACTCCCGTTCGGCAATAGAATCTACTCCATGACGTTATATATATTAGGCAGCATATATATAGTCTCATTCAGCATGAGTGAATGTCTATTGTGTTGATCATTATAATATTGTCGAATAAGTCCGATCTTCTAACTTGCCCGAGATCTTGCTAGTCTTAAGACAAATTTTCATTAATCTTGATAAATATTTACTTAATTTATTGATTCTACAAAGTCTAACAATAATAACTATTGCAAGGACATTAACTCTATATATATCTCACTGATGGTAGGTCATTTTATATTTACTCAAGTTATCGTGTCCCCAAGGAAATGTTTACGCATGACGGACAAAAGACAATAGCAATAGGTCCTCTATGGCTAGGTGACCTAATAACAACACAATATGGCAGACGATGTCTATATCAAATTTGACAATAAACCATTTTCTGTTAAGCATACCTAGTGATGTTTTTCTTTGCGAAATTAATAATTCACAGAAAGACGGAAAAAAAGACAAAAGATCCCCTTTCCATTGGTCTATATATCATTCTTTGATTGTTTTTTTTTTTTTTTTTTTTTTTTTTTTTTTGGGAGGGGGGGGGGGTCCAGATTCCTCTGGAATCCCTTATTCACCGATATAATACTAGTTATCTAGCGACTTCTTAAGAGTTTATAATTTCACTGAAAATACCCATGTTATTTAGGTTTGAACAAGTATATTACGAAAACTAATCTTTTCAGGAGTATGCTTACACCTGTCATGCTACGAGTGTTGCTGTAAACATAGGCATGGTTGGACTTATCAACAGGATCCGCATAGTTGTAACGTCCTATAATGCGTGTAGTTTGTAAGCTTCTTATTCAAATTGAATGACCGTGTTTCATCTACGTCAAATATTCGTGAATCGTCAGTCACAATAGCAACACTAAATCCCCGACAATAGTCACCTTTAAAAAAACTTAAAAGTTATCATCTGGAACAATATTTTCAAACAGTATATCAGAAAAAATAACACTTCCTTTTATTATTGAGTTTCAAAAGTGAATTGATGATATCAATACAATACTTATTACAATACTTTGGTCAATACATGATTTTTCAATAGTTTTGAATTTTTAATACTACACGTGGATGCATTATCACTCTTTTAAAACAAATTAGTAATTAAAACTCGATAGTTATGTTATTCAAATATACTTTTAATGTTTTTGTCGCTGTAAAAACATTAATTGATTTTTTTCAATTCCAATTCGTTCACTTAGTTCATGATCAAACATTTATGTGTTTGCTATGTATAGATTTTGGTTGCTTGGTTTACTAACGTACTATAAACATACAGGGTCATTTAAAGACTGCCTTTCCTGTACGCAATGTGTTTGTATGAACGTCTGGAATATTCTGGAAGGCTGCTGTATGTTTGTGTTTTGTCTCTTTGCAATAGAGGAAACTCCTGTTCATTTAATAGTGGAAACTAAACTGAAGAACCAAGCTAACTTCAGGGATACATGGCAGACATTCCTATTCCCATTATGATGGAATTCGGTAAGGTGTGCAAGTTCCGTTTGTTTGATTGATTGGCTTCCTTTTAAAAACCAGGGTCATATAAGGACGACTTTCCATGAATGCGCTGTGTAGCGTGTACGCAGTATGCGGTGCGTGTTTTGAGTGCCTTCATCGGCATGTGCTAACGCTATTAAAAAAGGGCGATAGTTCCGCTATACAAGACATAACATGAATATACCGCAGTCTCCCAAAACACGCACTTCATACTCACTACACAGCGCATTCATGGGAGGCCGTCCTTACATGACCCTGGTTGTTAAAAGGACGTAAATTTAATTACACACACCGTCCGTTAACAATTCTTGTTCGCGCTATTTCCCAGAGCGTACTGAAGGGACCTTTCTAAAAATTCACGTTGCATTTTTGGACCGATCAGTCAACAAGATGGCAACCAGGCAGCCATCTTTCTTGGATTATTTTATAGTTGAAGTTTGTTAATGCTATTTGTCGGACAGAACGGAAGGTTTCATTCTCAAGTTCCATAGTTTTTAGGCTCGGCATAGGCCCAAGATTTTGCTGAAGCCATTTTGGAACCGTTCGGTTAACAAGATCGATGTCCAACAGGCAATCATCTGGAATTTTCAAATCCAATTTTGAAAAGCAGAGAAAATATCCCTCTTTCATTTGTCAGACATAGATCATTCTTTGGTGGGGCAAAAATCTCACTGGGATCTCTTGTCGACCTTATAGTGCTATAACACTGATGCATGCCGCATAAGACAACAAGCATCATACCCAACCCGGTCAGGAACTACTACCTAAAAATGCTGAGCGCTAAGCAGGATCTGGAATATCAATTTTGTAGACCGTGGTGTGTTTCGGTCTGGGGACAGAACCCAGAGCCTATATCACAGGGGCCAAAAGCCAAAAATGAGGCAGTATCAAGGAAGACCTTTGGAAGAAGAGAAAATATAAGTTCCAAAATTTAGTCGCCTTTTACGATACAATCTATTGATTAACTCGACACAGTTAGCGATCCTGACTTCGAATCAAACTCACAGTCGACAGCTGGGAGAATATCTCCTTGTTGATGCTACAATGCTCTTTGATCAATGACGACTTTGATAGCTGCTCAACACTTGTCCATACATCTTTCTGAATCTGATACACGGCACGGTGAGGGGTTTCTTCTCGAGATCACGATTCATTAGCTGTATTCACTACCCGTCAGTTGCATATGAACGCACTTTAATTTCGCCTCGTTTACATGTACTTAGGATATCCTCTGTTGCAGCACGGAAAAAATCACTCGTATTTCTTCAGACGAATCGGCAGGGAACAAGGAATGGTTAACTAGGAGTTTCGATATTTTTTGGTCAGGACCCACACCATGACCTCAGAAGCTCTCAGTCTTAGAGAGAAAGAACATGCTTGTTTAAGCACAGTCACTGCCCTATCTATATCAACTGTGTCCTTGCTGTCTTTGATCTCTTCACCAATTGTCTGTCGTCATTCTGTTGGCCACGCAGAAATAAAGGGTAAATGTGGGCAAAGTTTTGATAAGCCAATGTCATACATGGGAAGTGACGGAAACTTACCCAAAAATGCCACATTATTTTCGATAAAGTCGCGGAACTTTATATTAGTTTAAGCTCCTGCCTGCACTATTGGCCGGGTTTTTTTATCGTCTTCACTGGAACATTACAGTCGTACATTTCACAGGCCTCATCCCATACAACATTTCATTCCCATTTCTGAAAATTTCATCGTATGAAATGCAATGCTTCCTGCACAATCGATAAATCAGTGCTTCCAGTGCTACCATTTCTGCAAGGCATTGACAGACGTAATGATCTTGTAGCTTGTAATGAACAAGGAGCCGGGTATCTCAAGATATGGGCATTTTACCTCGACGGCAGCAATTGCTGGTGAAAAATTTGTAAGGTTATTGCAAATTTTGATGGGATTACGAAGGCTTCCATCAGGTGAAACGACTCCAACTGTTTCTAGTTGTGTTCTGTTGACTGCATAGCATCTCTCTTCCACATAAGAAAATTCTGGGAAAAAATTGGCAACACAATACCGACTAAGTTGATATGGCGTTTTCTTCGTTTTTGGTACCATACTCCATCCATTTGTTGATTTCATTGTCTACAACAGTGTTGTTTTTCTACATTAACAACCTTTTCAAATTGTCTCTTTAAACCACATAATCCTATTGAGTCGTGCAATTTATTTCCGGTGGTTATTGCCTTCTTGCGTAGTTCCAGCCATTTATCTGATCTCTGCTTTAGAAGCCTCTTTGTTACACGGATGATCCTTTCCGCCTAACCTGCCCACCATATTGTTCTGAAACGATGGATCAATAAAAACCTTATATCGGAATGGTGAAAGTCTTGAAACTTGCGAGAATCTTTACCAGGCCCCTTCACAGACCGCAGTCCATCTTTGAAGAGGTCTCGTAGCTATTACAAGGAGGCCTCGAGACGCTTATGGCATTAACAAACTTAAATTCCTGTAACTGTCTCCACAAAGTGCAAGATTTTTTCAGGCCGTATTGTTGTTTCAGCTGCAGCTATCGACAATCCTTTATGCGATTACTGATAGCTGCAATGACACCGTAGGAATCTGTATATATAGTTTTGTCTACGGATTCTAGGATAGATACATATCATTCTTAATGTGTTTTACTGCAGAAATTTCTCTGTCAAGACGACCAACTCTTTCATTAAGATGTAGTGTTTTCTCACATCCGAACATGTCGACATCTCCACCACGTACATCTACCCCGCAGTAATCTTCTTGCTGTCAGCATAACACATGTATTCTTATTCTGAAGATGACACTAGGTTCCATGATCGGAGTGAGAATACCAGGTTTGAGAATAGGTTTCTTTGTTTGATTATTTTAACGTCTTATTAACAGCCAGGGTCATGTATCGTGTTCACAAGGTACAATAATATACAAATATTGACTTATTGTAGGTTAATACGAGGAATTGTTAAACCTGAGAAATGTGATATTCCCCGAGGCCGAAGGCCGCGGGAAATATCACCTTTTAAAGGTTTAACAATTCCTCGTATTAACCTACAAAAACAATAATTTTTTTGTTATATAGAACGATACATTGATACTTGTAATTTGGCATGCGCTAGCGCTTTTATACTTGGAACAATATTTTGAAACAAGGACAGCTCAATAACTAATTAAACAAAAAGACAAGAATATCTTCATCCACGTATCCTCAGTAGGTACTTTTAGTACTTCTGCTGTACTTCTTTATGCTATTAATTAAGAACATATACCTACATTTCAAATGTGCCTATCATCTTTCCTAAACCTACCTCAATGTTGTCTACCATTTTGGATTTGGCTATTGCCCGATGATCGGCAATGCTCTATTTTGATTGGTCGAAAATGTGGAAAAGACAGGGATTTCCCTGTGTCTATTTTAGCCAGGTTACCGGATTTGCAATGTTAACCTCTGAACAGGTGTTCATCGGTCTCAGGTTGACATTGCATTTTGTCAAGACCTGTCCGAGCGGTCTAGACCAATCAGAAAACGGCAAACTCACAGTCATATAACAATAATTACAATTACGTAGAGCAATAACTCCGAAAGTTACTGTCCGCTAATTCTGATGTCCGAACTCGTTCGTTATCTTACTGATATTAAGGCTGCACATCAAGCTCTGTGGTTATTGTGTTCACAATACCAACTAATAATTGTTATTGCAAAGAACAACGATTCTGTAAGTTACATTTGATCTTACTGATAGTTAGTTTGGTTGGATTTATTAGGTTTCACGTTATATGGAAAGACAACTTTTTAAGGATGTCATACCACGTGTGTAATACATTGCTAGTCCGCACATTTACTCGCTGAAGTTATCGTGTTCACAAGCAAAACAACGGGCAGACCACTGAATTATGTAAGATTAAAAAGGTAAGGAAAAGGAGACAACCGCTTCTGCCATTAATATCGTTATATCAAATTGTCTGAGTTACCTCTCTTCAGACCGATATTTATAACATTAGCCAACATTATCACGAATTTGTCTAAAGGATCATTGAGGTATGTTTAAGCTGAAGTTTACATCTGGTCTGAACTATATCCTATATGACAGCATTAAAACACTGTTCCAAATCTACAGATTTGGTCATTTTATAATGAAACATTGATAGTAGAGACAATTTATTTGAATCAATGTATTTGATTTTCATGAAATTTTCAAAGAAAAACATTGGTATTGAATAACATGCTAGACCTATACACGTACTTTTAAATATATGACCAAGGAAAGACACGAACTTGTTTTATTTATATAATGTATGTACAATTATTTCTATCATGCTTAAAACCACTTCTCGAATATTTGTTTGTTTGCCTTTTTGATTATTTTAACGTCCTATTAACAGCCAGGGTCATGCAAGGACGGCCTCCCGTGTTACCGTATGGTTGTTTCAAACGAGGTAATCCTATTTGAGTTTTGAGACAAGGTAAACACCAAACATAGTTATTAGCCATCTTACCGACCCTTGTTGGTTTTATTTACTATAGCAGTAAAGGGATCCTAACATTGTAAAGCTATACAAATCAATCTGATATTAGAACTTAACAGCGTGTTTTTTTTCTTCTTTCACAACGTGTCTGCATTAATGATGCCGATACAACATAGGATACAGCCATTTTAAAGCTAATGATGCCGATACAACATGAGATACAGCCATTTTAAAGCTGATGATGCCGATACAACATGAGATACAGCCATTTTAAAGCTGATGATGCCGATACAACATGAGATACAGCCATTTTAAAGCTGATGATGCCGATACAACATGAGATACAGCCATTTTAAAGCTGATGATGCCGATCCAAATTTGAATACAGCAATTTTAAAGCTGATGATGCCGATACAACATGAGATACAGCCATTTTAAAGCTGATGATGCCATTCAACATGAGATACAGCCATTTTAAAGCTGATGATGCCGATACAACATGAGATACAGCCATTTTAAAGCTGATGATGCCGATACAACATGAGATACAGCCATTTTAAAGCTGATGATGCCATTCAACATGAGATGCAGCCATTTTAAAGCTGATGATGCCGATACAACATGAGATACAGCCATTTTAAAGCTGATGATGCCGATACAACATGAGATACAGCCATTTTAAAGCTGATGATGCCGATACAACATGAGATACAGCCATTTTAAAGCTAATGATGCCGATACAACATGAGATACAGCCATTTTAAAGCTAATGATGCCGATACAACATGAGATACAGCCATTTTAAAGCTGATGATGCCGATACAACATGAGATACAGCCATTTTAAAGCTGATGATGCCGATACAACATGAGATACAGCCATTTTAAAGCTGATGATGCCGATACAACATGAGATACAGCCATTTTAAAGCTGATGATGCCGATACAACATGAGATACAGCCATTTTAAAGCTGATGATGCCGATACAACATGCGATACAGCCTTTTAAAGCTGATGATGCCGATACAACATGAGATACAGCCATTTTAAAGCTGATGATGCCGATACAACATGAGATACAGCCATTTTAAAGCTGATGATGCCGATACAACATGAGATACAGCCATTTTAAAGCTGATGATGCCGATACAACATGAGATACAGCCATTTTAAAGCTGATGATGCCGATACAACATGAGATACAGCCATTTTATAGCTGATGATGCCGATACAACATGAGATACAGCCATTTTATAGCTGATGATGCCGATACAACATGAGATACAGCCATTTTAAAGCTGATGATGCCGATACAACATGAGATACAGCCATTTTAAGCTGATGATGCCGATACAACATGAGATACAGCCATTTTAAAGCTGATGATGCCGATACAACATGAGATACAGCCATTTTAAGCTGATGATGCCATTCAACATGAGATGCAGCCTTTTTAAAGCTGATGATGCCGATACAACATGAGATACAGCCATTTTAAAGCTGATGATGCCGATACAACATGAGATACAGCCATTTTAAAACTGATGATGCCATTCAACATGAGATGCAGCCATTTTAAAGCTGATGATGCCGATACAACATGAGATACAGCCATTTTAAAGCTGATGATGCCGATACAACATGGATACAGCCATTTTAAAGCTGATGATGCCGATACAACATGGATACAGCCATTTTAAAGCTAATGATGCCGATACAACATGAGATACAGCCATTTTAAAGCTGATGATGCCGATTCAACATGAGATACAGCCATTTTAAAGCTGATGATGCCGATACAACATGAGATACAGCCATTTTAAAGCTGATGATGCCGATACAACATGAGATACAGCCATTTTAAAGCTGATGATGCCGATTCAACATGAGATACAGCCATTTTAAAGCTGATGATGCCGACACAACATGAGATACAGCCATTTTAAAGCTGATGATGCCGACACAACATGAGATACAGCCATTTTAAAGCTGATGATGCCGACACAACATGAGATACAGCCATTTTAAAGCTGATGATGCCGACACAACATGAGATACAGCCATTTTAAAGCTGATGATGCCGACACAACATGAGATACAGCCATTTTAAAGCTGATGATGCCTTACAACATGCGATACAGCCATTTTAAAGCTGATGATGCCGATACAGCCATTTTAAAGCTGATGGTGCCGATACAGCATGAGATACAGCCATTTTATAGCTGATGATGCCGATACAACATTCAAAGGCACCTAATGCGAAAATTCATTTTAGCTCTCCTATGTATTTCTAAAGTCAAAAGAAGTATTTCCAACCGTATGGATAAAAAATGACCAATTTTCGAGGCGATGTCCGCCTTTATCAAGACACTCACGATTACATAAAACACATATTATAAGTAATGTAATTCACTTGTAACTTTTGGTGGTGAATACCGTATTAAAAGCTGTTCATGATTCATAAGTATTAACTACGGTTAAAGGATGGAATTTGTGCGCGTCTACGGCATTTCATGATAAATAATACCATCACTGATAAATCATGATTGATAATTAATATTTAAAATATTTCGACTAGAGTTATTGTTAAAATAATTTTATGTATGTCTGGTAACAAACAGTACTTTATAGATTATTAAGATAGCACGTGATATTTCTTATAAACCAAACCAAACTGATTATTTGATGGGCTTTGAGGCCTCCAAAGACTGTTATCGAGAGAAAAACAAAATACGTTTCATAACTCATTGAGGGGTTGCCTTAATTTAATATCAGCTGTTGATAGGACATTAATTATAATCAGACACCCGGCCGTAGTTATAGTATT
This sequence comes from Argopecten irradians, assembly GCF_041381155.1. Classification (NCBI taxonomy): domain Eukaryota; kingdom Metazoa; phylum Mollusca; class Bivalvia; order Pectinida; family Pectinidae; genus Argopecten; species Argopecten irradians. Next base: position 29,668,021 of record NC_091135.1, on the reverse strand, counting down.
TGGATATCTAGTCGTGACACTGTACGTATATACATGACGATGTCAAGGTGATGTAATCCGTGCTTATATCTCTTTATCTCGCGTTATCTACAAACGTATCTTTTACCTTGTTCTCTGACCTGGGTATATATTTATATCGTACGTTTTAACTTTCATCTCGTCGTAGTGACAGTAGCAAAGACAGCTCATGGATCCTGTGTTTAGGCCTATGGACGTGGAACAATCTTTACAGCTCTGTATTGGTATTCGTACCAGGAACCGAGTACATCCTTACATCCTTACTTCATAATTCGTTCGGTTTCACTTTGAACGATACGTTAGGACAATCCCAATGTTAAGAGTCCAAAAATCAACTGAAGTGACCGTTGATTCAAAATTAATTGTTTATTGGTTTAAATTTGTAAAATATATGAATGATGAGATATCTTTATATCTCGGATGTGAACATTGTTGTTGTCTTATGGCGCTTTGTATTATTATCAATAAGCCTATCTGCATTTTGCTCTGTAAAAGTAGACTTCCAACGGCATATGGCTATACATATTGGTGAAATTCTAGGCATACGTTAGTTTATTAAACGTTATACCTATTTGGGAGCATGCGGAGAATGGGGACTTAGGCTGAATATATTCTTTGTGAAAGGTATTAGTTTGCGTCTAAAGCATTAAGACGGTGTAGAGAGATATGCAATTAAGTTATTGGACGATATAGATAACAAAAGAGGGAAGGTTATGACAAAGTATACACAATCAATAATATAAAAGACGAAATCCATCGTCTCTTCGAAGTGTTGTTCACGCTTATTTCTAACAGATAGCTGAGTGAATCCGGATGACATGGATGACTATAGCATTATCGTGTCTACGTCAACCTGACGAGGAGAAATGTATAATGCATACCAGCAGCGACATGACGTTGTAAACCAGGGTGACAAAACAGATACACAAAATCAATATGTATTTAATCATCAGTGTATACAACACGATTTATCAAGCGCCAATTGATCTTTACATTTAACAGTATAAATGACCACGGTGTAAATGTGTTAGAAATCTTGGTTGGAAGCCCACTACCACATTATCAGTATAAAAGGTGTGTTTCATAACTGTTTCTCTTCTATTTTAAGAATAAATATGCATTAAATGTAATATTTACTTAACAAATCGTTAGTAAATCGACATTAATCGACAACGGAGGCTGCAGTGTAAGCATTTGATTCTATTCATAAAAAGACGCATTCAACTTTCTTCTGCAACCTTAGACGACGCCTTCGAAATTCTTTTTCAGTGTATTTTCATTCCTTGCATATTCAAAACGATTGAAATATAACAAGTATAACAAACCAGAGACCATGGGTTGATAAACATGCTACAAAGCAAACTGAAATCACCTGTGTTCACTGAGCTGTAGATGTAACCATAGCAGAGCATCAGGCCTAGGGTATTGTATGGAACGGCAAAACCACCAGCGTAGAGGAATGTTGTGCAGATGATTAGCTAGTTCACAGTTCCCACAATGAAGATGTCTGAATATTTATGAAATTTGCCTTTTTATATATTAAATTAAAGCATTAATGAAAGGAAATGTCATTCTACCATCAAATAAACAAATTGGGGGAAAAGCATCAAGCTTTCCAGAGTAATTTGCACTTGATAATTGGTTATTGATTGATTGTAGCGTCAATTATTTGTAGTGTCACATTTCTCGTTTATTTAGCTAATCAACCAACCACTAGATAACGCTATACAAAGGGCAAGTGTTTTAACATAATAATGTTTGTTTGTTTGTTTGTTTTATTGATTTACGTACTATTAACAGCCATGGTCATGTAAGGACGGCCTCCCATGTATGCGGTGTGCTGCGTGTATGTTGTGCGATGTGTGTGTTTTTGGAGACTGCGGTGCGTCTTCTTGTATAGTGGAACTGTTCCCCTATTTATAGTGCTATATCACTGAAGCATGTCACCGAAGACACTAAACAACACACCCCTACCGGTCACAATACACTGACAACGGGCGAACCGGTCGTCTTACTCCCTGTATGCTGAGCGCTAAGCAGGAGCAGAAACTACCACTTTTATAGACTTTGGTGTGTCTCGGCCAGGGGACAGAACTAGGAGCAGCAGGTACAATTCTAACGCCCAACCTGCAGGGCACAATAAAGAGACACAACACGTATACACCGCAGCCGCCTCCCAAAAACGCACATACCTCAGACAGGCCGCATAATCGGGAGGTCGTCCTTAAATGACACTGGCTGTTAATGGACCGTAACACCTGTTACCAGCCAATTATTTTTGGTTACTACGATATAACTCGTGTATTAACGAGTGTACATTTGACAATAGTGAAACACCGTCCGGTGTCAACTGTATATACAGCGAGTGTGCATTGGACAAACGTGAATACCCAGAGTGCATTGGACAATAGATAGCGAATTAACATCGTCCGGTGACTAATACGCATTCATATTAACCTGCTGACATATGCAACACATACGCTTACGCCGGGGTTCCATAGCTCAGTATACACACATGGCACATAGATAGTTATACCTTTTGTAATGGGTGAGATGTCCGTCTAACTTAACCTAGAGTTAACGGGTACTCTTGTAGAAATGGCGATATTACAGGAATTCAGAACGTGGATGTGGAATGAGAAGAACTGGCTTATGGATTCGACCTGGGAGGAATTCGAAAATCCTCCCCAAGGGGTGTACTACCCTCTAGAGAGACATATTTTACTTCCCAGTATTCTCTTTGGATTTATACTTCTGGGTATTCGTATTACATACGATAGGTAGGTACACTATATCCTCCATGTAATCTTTAACACTATGTATCCTCCATGTAATCTTTAACAGTTTTTATTAAGTGTTTATTCTTTACCAACATGACTCTCTCACCTTAGATCTCACGTACGTATTGCGAGATAATTTATACTCTACAAGAATATTCACGATTGTTTTAATACACACACTCTTTAAAAACGTTTATAAACAATTGAGATACGGAAACACGCAGCTTTAACACAAACATTCATTTAGATAGCTTTGATAATTTGTTGACATCAAGCATGTCAAGTAAATGACATCTTATTGTCTTGCTAGATAAGCGATGTGTTGACAAAAAAGTTGTCTTCATACTTGCCTATCTATTTGTGTTTTTGATATATACAAGAGCATGAGTTTATCGTTTTAGTACAATCAAGCTAACGAGACTATTGATTGTAAATGCACATATGCATACGATCTATAGAATAGGAAGTTTCATTTTATATACACAACTGAACATTTATAGAATACGTATGGTTCAATGCATATTTATGATTTACAAAATGATATTGATCACATTATCTTTCTCATTGTTTGAATAATTTAGGACGACCTCCCATGTATGCAGTGTGTTGCGTGTGTGGTGTGTAGTTCGGGAGGCTGCGATGTATCCATGTTGTGTCTTCTTGTAATAGTGCCGACGAAGAGACACCAAAAAACTGATAACGACCAAACCAGTCGTCCCACGCCCTTCGTGCTGAGCGCTAAATAGGAGCAGAAACTAACGTTTTATACTATGACTTATTTCGGCCACGGGTAAACGCTCAAAGGCCAAACGTGAGGCGGTGACAAGAGGGGGGGGGGGGGGGGGGGGGGTAGGCAGAAGGAAGTCTGTTAAATAGAAAAGATAAGATCCTAAATTTAGTCACAATTTTCTAACGCCCTACATACAGAGCCGAATTTTGCCTCTAACAAACGTGATGTTATGATGATTTGGTATCGGTAAATATTGAATGAAAAGAAGTTTACAATGCTTGGATCATCATTGTCATTTCCCCCATATGCTGTCATTGTAAATCTTTCTACAGTTAAGTATTTATGGATTTAAGACTTTTATTGTGAGTAGAATGGTGGATTCGATAGATAACAACGGTAGCTATCATGTTATCAATGTGCTACCCACATGTTGAGTTTTTACACTGGTCTGACCAGTTAAAGCCATGCACCGCAGGAATGTCTGTTTCCACTTTCAATGATAAAAGTAGTTGGACTATGCCAGAAACCTTCGTGTATAAATCATTACTTAATATTTAACAATAAGAAATGTCAGGTTATTTAACCATGAAAAATCAACATCGTTCAAGATACGAACGTAATGGTGACTTCATTAAGAAATAAAGGCGTGAAATATAGTGACATTATTTCATTAGTTTATATCTGCACCTAAGGTCACAAGGATTGCGTTCTGTACATGAACTCTGGTTACTATTGGGACACATTTACCTACTGTATGATAATACAGTTGACAGATCAATTACAATTTTTACGTTTTCATGCAGAACGTTAGCAATCTTAAACAATCAGACTTCATATCAATGATATTGATATCTCGTTGATTTTTTCTTCCTTAGATATGTCGTGGTTCCCTATGCGAAATACATGGGTCTCACCTTCAAGAAACATTACGCTGTTGAAAAGAACCCTGTACTAGACGCCGCTTATGCAGTTGACAAGTGGAGTGACAAGGAATGTTGTAAGGTAATGTATCAGAAATTGACGTGATGTTACTGGCCAGGTTAAACATGTACATTGTATTTACAGATAAAGAAGGAAATGTAAATCAAAGTTTTCAAAGTAAGTGAGTTTTTTATGCGGCATAAATGTGCGTTTAAGGAATGTGGAGTATGTGTTATGTTCAGCAGCGCAATAGGCATTTTTGACATTTTTAATATTTAACCAGCTGTAGAAAAATAATGTCAGTCAAAAATATTGAATTGCTGAATTTGTAAACAGAAATATGTCTGCACTCCAAATTATGTCGGTATGTCGGCGGAGTTATAAGCATTATTAGTGATATAGTATTCATATACAATTGAAATCGTCGTATAAAATGTATTTCCATGGTAAAAATAATTTTGCTACAAATTGAATTTTCATTGTCAGAAGCAGTGTTAAAATGCCGGCATATTACAATTTTATTAGCTTTTATACTGACATGAAGGTAGGAGCTTAGAAATGAAGAAAGCTCTGGGTTCTTACCACTGTCAAGACACACCAGTCTACGTCCGCTATTACGCTCTCAGTACAATGTGATCGTATTGAGATAGCAATGGGATAACACTATAGATAGGCACTACTTCGACTATTACAATGTGGCACACAGAAATATACCGCAGCCTCCCAAATTAAAGACATTTACACACTGCAACACGAGAGGCTGCCATGAAACAAAATGTTTTATTAGTTCACATTCTAATAAACCCAATAAACCAAACAGCATTCTAAGAATGTTTTTAATGGTTCCAAGAAAACTGGTACTGAAATTTAATAAAATACAAGTAATAACAATACTCCTATTAACCCTTCAGTAAATCTAGTACTTGTACATTATGGTCAAGTCATCTTACGTATGATAATGTGGTAGAGCCGGATACAGGTTAATGTAACCACGTCATTACATTATAATACGGTGTCCACAAATATGCGTACATGTATTTGTAACATAGATATATAGCATGTTTACGATTAATGTTCAGGTCGCTTTAATCTTCTCGATTTCTCTTCCGGTTATCAAGCTAATAAAGTCAATATAAGTTAATATAACCACTCCGTTCAATATAGGATCTGACAATATACCATATGGGGTCACGTTCGGATGACCTTTTACCCCTAATGGGATGTTGTCAGATTATCATATCAAACGTAGTGATAATAAGGATATGTATTTTAATCAGATTGCCTTTATCTTGTCACCGTAATCTGAGTTCGTCGATTTGTGTAATATCTTGTTTATATTTTATTGAGGGTACGATGACTTCTGTTAAGAAATTCGATGCTTGAGCAAAGAATATAGATCAACACCAGTTTGAGAATCCAGTGAGATAATCCGCTTCCTCTGCTTCAGATCTATACAACTACCCAAGTACGTTTGCATTAAAAATTCACGAAGCTTAATCATATTGGAACTGCATCCCACTACGAATAAGTGAGGTTTATACAAACCAGTAATGTGTGCCGAGGCAAAAGTGTACCTTGGTTATCATTGCTGGCACTTTAGATTGTACTGTGGGGCGCTATAATGCTGTATTACGGGTACAAAGCCGGGGATCAATATGTGTCTGATCTGTGTTAAACGGCACACATTCTGCATTCCTTTGTTTAAATAACGTATGGAGGTAGACATATCTTCCATGGTCAACTATCGAATAAGATTTTCTGTCTCCAAAACAAGTGTATACAGGTACAAATATCAATAGTTGTTTATCTATTTAACATAATTCCACTGTCGTGACCACTACTAATCTATTTAAGACATGTATATCTGACATCTTGCTCACCTAGTTGACACATGCTTAAATATTTGACTTTTTATATCTAAGTTACTAATACATATCGCTGAACTAAAGTCTATTATTAGAAATATCATTTGTTTACATGTATGGTAGGTTTTATCTGTTTACAACATGTATGTCGGTTCAACGTGAAATATATACATCTTATATGTAGTGTGCTTTGGTAATTGCACGTGTTTGACACAACAAAGTCTATAAAAGTGGTAGTTTCTAAGCTCCTGCTTACCGCTCAGCATAACGTACGTATAAACGACTGATTTGTTTGTTGTTCGTATAATGTGACGAAGTAGGGTGTGTTGTTCTGTGTCTTAGCGACATGCTTCAGTGAGGTAGTACTACATGAATAACAAGGGCATGGGTCCCACTATTACAAGAAAATATAAAATATGAATGTATTGCAGCCTCTGAACCTTTTACAAACATTAATACACTTACATGCCGGTGAGAGATTTTCTTTAAAATATCTCAAGCGGTTTTTGAGGTAGCAGGTACAAAAATTCTAACGCTCTACCTTTGGGGACAGTTGTCGATCCATATGACAAGCATTACTCATTTTGCACTTCAGGCCCATATCTAAAGTTGTACCACTGCTTAAGGTAGCACCATTAAGCTGCTAGTGTCCCGCAATCACAAGGGAACTTCCAACACACATAGGATGTAGGCTGCATGATGTAGGCTGCAGACTTACCACAAACTTATACATTATGTACAATGAATACCATCCTTATACGACTTCAGCTGGTACACAAAAATACCATCGTTATAGATTAGGTAGGGCGTTAGAATTGTACCTGCTGCCCCTATTGCATGATCGTAAAAGGCGACTTTTAGGATATTATCTTTTCTCTTCTTTTTAACTGACTTTATCTTTCCTAATGCCTCCCTTGGCACCGCCTCACTTTTCGCCTTGAGTTGGGCGTTCGCCCCTGTGAGGAAGGCTCTGGGCTCTGTCTCTTTGCCGAGATACACCAAAGTCTATAAAAATAGTAGTTTCTGCTCTTGCTTAGCGCTCAGCATACAGGGAGTGGGACGACTGGTTCGCCCGTTGTCAGTATAATGTGACCGGGTGGGGTGTGTTGCTTGGTGTCTTCGGCGGCATGCTTCAGTGATATAGCACTATAAAAAGGGCAACAGTTCCACTAAACAAGAAGACACTACATGAATATACAGCAGTCTCCCTCAACACGCACCTCGCACAATATGCACCCAACACGCTGCATGCATGGGAGGCCGTCCTTGCATGACCATAGCTGTTAATAGGACGCAAACAAACAAACAAAAGATCTGAGCTGGTATACATGGAATATCATCTTTATATGAGCTAAGCTGGTATATATGGTATAAATGGAATGCCATCTTTATACGACCTTGGCTATGACTGTAATTATGCCAGTAGAGACAGCAATTAGACACATTTTGGCAAATGCATTTCACACATGTTAAACGGTTTATTAAGTGCTTACTAATAAATAATTAACTATATCAACCCAGTGAAATCTATACTTGACTCTTTCCAATAATAATTATCCCATTTCATAAATAGAATCAGTCACAACATATGTGATGCAGGGGTGAATTATTGATTTCGATTCAATTCCCGATACGTTTCAAAGGCCACGGTCTAGTCATGGACTACATTATTTATGTATATTAGGATACCTATGAAATGAATATGACACAATTTTTCGTCTTATAACTTTAATCTGGAACTGTGCCTGCAAACAACCTTTTGATTTGTCGTTAAAATAAACAATAAATGAAAAATACACTTTTGCATAACAGTCCAACACTCGATTTAGAGAAAAAGAATGATTAAGATCGAAATCTAAGTACATGTAAATGACGTTGATCAAAACTGACCATCATGTCCTAACTGATGTATATCGGTAAGCCAAACTGCGATATGTACCATTTAACATGTCAAAATGAAATATAGTATGTATATAATAGGATATTGTGTATCGTCAACACCATATATTTGCTATTTAACTTCACTAAATGCGATTTCCTAAATTGATTGCATATCCATATGGTTACCGTCAGGCTGCAATGTAGGTATGTCATTACAATTTACATATTGCATGATTGTACAGTGCGACTGAATTTAAGAAATTGCACTACCCTCACACTAAACGTAATAGACTGACAATTGTATATGTACTTGTCAAGTATTGGTGGTATTTCCTCTTGAAGTTCCGTATTTGCACTAAATGACGCAACAAAAAACATCTGCTATAACATTTAATGTGATTTGGGCCCTAAAAATCAGTCAGGATTTACACCATAAAGAACCTTTAAAATTCTTTTGTTAAACTATAAATATTCGACAGACCGTTGAACTCTTGTCTAGACCTCGTCGTCACCCAATGCTATCTAGGTTCATATACTACATTTTTTTATTGTATCGATAAAAATCTATTTATAAAAAAAGAAATTTAAGATAGCAATCATATAAAGCCTTTCGATGCTTGCGCTGAAATGTTTGCAACCGTTTGATTTAGTTTCCAAATGTCCGTGTCAAGGCAGTTCTTCAAGGTTACTGACATAATCGATATATTCCATCCAGTTCTACAACCTTCTGATTTTATCGACAGTTTTATTCAATATGTCATACTTGTATACACCGTAATGATAGAATGCAATTACACTACATTAATGTATAAACCGAACGGCTACCGCTTGTATAAACCGAACGGCTACCGCTTTACACATTTGATATCACATTCAAGTTGAATTAATGTAAAATTTACTTTTAGAAGAACATAATAGATTATTTGGCCAACGTAATAAACTCTAGAAAGCAACAAAGCTTTTATCATGCGATTCCGTATAAGAACACTAATTTGATTTAAAATCGATGTTTTTTTAAGTGACGTTTAAATGACTCGGGCTGGCTGAACGTAAATAAAACAGCCAACCAACGTTATGCTCCAAGGCCTAAATGAAACAGCTGAATGAGTGAGGGCGTTTAACAAGTTGCCTATCATCGATATTTTTTGTAAACACATTGACAACTGTGATGAAAAACAGTAAAGTATTCCGCTACACCTGGCACATGTTGCAGGTGTGATATTTATCGTTTAATATTTTAAAAGCTAGTTTAACGTTTGTTGCTATGAAACGAGATGTTGTCTTCAGATCTAGCGACGCAATATTGCATTAACAAGACAAACTCAAAAGTTTCCTTTTTAAGTACATATACACCCATAATATTTGCCAAATGGGATATTTGCTGACGTGTTAGTAGAACGTGCGTTATATTGATAAATCCCAATCGTATATCTGGTATACGGCTATCCAGTAAGAAAGAACATATATATCTATACAAGATCCGACATTGAAATAAAGATCTATATGGCGAGTCACTAACATATATACAGACACCTGGTAGTGCCTGTCGTTCTGCAGCGATAATTTGAAAATTTAAAAACATAGTCTCATCAGAATGCCACTTTTGGTAGCAGTGTACCACTTTGCATGCATATAGTAATTAGATTTCTGATTAATATAGTACCATTGAAATTGAAGGTCATGTAAGCAGCCATGTTGTCTTTTGTTGGTTATACACACTAGCTGGATGCTACTTTCACCACAGTGCACAACCTGATCATATTTTCCCCCTAACTATTATGTGTCTACACCAAGAACGATGAAATTTAAAGTCGGGCGAGTAATTATATCATGTATGATTATAGCATATTACTTCAGATTTCCTATCAATTTTTGTAATAAGAATATTTGTCAGTAGAAAAGTACAATATAATGAAATATATAGATAAAAAAACAAACATTAAAATAAATCTGCTTTCCCGAGCGCTTTCACAGCTACCTCTTATTGGTCTATATCCAGCATCCCCTGAAGAGCAGCGGAAGCTGTGAAAACGTTCGGGAAAGTAGATTTATTTTAAAGTTGTTTTTTTCATATTTTGTTCCATCACATGGACACGCTACATTTATCTTTTCTATATATATAAACAAATGAATGACAAAATGATACTATTGGCATAGCTTAATGAAGAGTCATGCATATTTTAGTTTGATATTTTTTTTTCTTTAAATTATCAATAAAAATATTATATCGGTCTGGACAATTCGAGCTGGTGTATCCAGTGTTTCATAATGAACGACATTCTGCCTCAAAGTCATATGGTTAAATAAACCTAAAGTTTTGTCACAACATAGCAACAATATCATACCATATTTATACAGAAAATCAACAATCTTGTAATACGGCGTAGAACCTAAGAAAATGACATTTTTTTATTTCATCGTGATTAAAAGTAAAACAAGTATATATATATATATAAATTAGCAAGTACATGCATACTGTGTAGAGCACAATTTGATTGGACTATATCAATTTGGGTCATTTCATTGATGTTTGTAATCAGCACAAATTCTAGAAACCAATTTTGAATTTGAATGGCGAGTTTTTCAGTATGAATAAATTACGCAGACCTCTGATGCACCAACCATCTCAACTTCTGTACAGACTCATTGAAGAATTCTATTATTAGTATGCAAAAGTAAATGAACAAATACTGATTATGCGATTATGGACGTTGTCCAATTAATTTGAATTTCTAAAGTCTTTCCATGTAGGAGAAATCAATTCCTGATAGACACTGCGTCTAAGGATATGCTCAGCGTTTGTATGAGACCTGTATACATATTCCTTTAACACGTCAGGCTCGTGTAGGTAGGTACGTCGTTATGAAAAAGAAAGGTCGCGGGACCCCGTGTTTTAATGCCTTCTAACAGAAAACACGGTGTTTATGAAGATTTGATCAATAATCTGCAATTGTGAAAGCTTATACATATTTTACAATGTGCCGCCTAATGTGGTATGCTTCGCAGAGTAGGTGTATTATACAGTCGTGTGATGCTAAAAGCTTTTTACTACTGAGCACATTTATTTTCTTGCGAGTCTGAGTAGCGCGACGAGCACTTTAAAATGATTTTAGCTATTGATTACTACTTAATAGTCATATTTTACAGATGTCATGTACAATTCGAATTGTTATTCATGTTAATATTTAGCAAAACATTAAATGGAATGACTGGATTGTCCGTTGTCAATACAACGTGACCAGGTGGAGTGTGCTTGTCTTCGACAGCATGCTTCAGTGAGATATCACTCTATAAAGGACAAAAATACAACACGTAAATACTGCAGACTCCCAAAACATACTGTCAGTTACAACACAACACATGACACCTATAGGAGATCGTCATTAGATAATTGTTAATATGAAGTTAACTTATAAACTGAACCAAATATCGTACACAATTAGATTCCATTGGTGACAGGATGATGAAAAATATATAACAAGAATGACTGAACAAGTTTGTTTATTGTGTATTGTGATAAACAACAAAATGAATCGCTGGTCGGGGCTACAACCGGAGGTGGGGGGGGGTTGGCTTTTCTCGGGAATGTTCGGGGAATTCCATAGTTACGTCAGTAGGCCTGTGTATGGTCACCCATCTCACCTAAATATAAGAACATCTGATTGCCGGAGAACAATTCCGGGATTTTCTAACCGAACAATAGGTTAACTGATCATGTACAGGTTTCCAGAAAGAAAAAAAACCCATTACAGGTAGTTTATCCGAAACAGTATTATCAGCTTTACCCCCATCTTTGCATCTAAATGCGCTACATAATGAATATGTCAGTATCCCATTGCATTCATACAATCTTTAACGCAATCAAAACACTGTTCACTCTCTATGTGTCATACTAAAATGATATACATTGGCTACATAACTACACATTTGGGTGGTCAACTGGCCTCTCGGTCTCCTTTCTTCTAGCTGGCCGGGGTTCGATCACGTGAAATTCTTCCAACTCCATGACCCCTCGCGCGCCTTAATCCGTGCTATCCAAAGTTATTTTACATAAAAAACATTACTTGTTTTGCAATCAATGTAAAGTAAATAAAGTTTATATACATGCAGCTACATATCTGTTTTAATTACAGGAATTATCAAAGAAAACATCTTTGACAGAACGAGAGATACAAAGATGGTTCAGGCACAGACGAAGCAAAGAAATGCCAGGCAGGATGAAAAAGTTCAGGGAATGCAGGTAAAAACACAAGGGCTGGTAAGCTATGGATCACAATCCTTACCATAGTAATGTTGCCTCGGAGTTTACAATGGAGCGATTGTTAAAACTTCCTGTTCAGATACACCTATCGGGTAACGTAACGAGATATGAAGGTCACTCTGTCATTGTGAACGAATTTTTGTATGCAGATGTTATCGTATTTATTTAAAAGGTAAAATATGTGTGTTTTGAGGTAGGATAAATAAAAGGACATGTTTTTCTTTATAGGATAATATGAATAATGTGCGCTCAGCGTTTTTCTAACTTCTTAACCGCCGCCTATCCTTTGACGTGTATCTAATTTATCATCATCTTACTTTCAGCTGGTTATTCCTGTTTTATACCTCCAGTTTCTTGTACGGCCTCTACATATTATGGGATGTAAGTTGTTAATGACAACATGTACTACATTTATACACCGATTTTCAACTTTAAAATGATAATAACCTCCCGATACGAAATGAAATTGACTCTGCATCACATTTTACATTTGTATGGTACAATTAAACTGCTATGGATTATACTACACTGTATCAGTATTGTTTTCTTTGTAACTCTCGCCACAATAATGACAATATGTATTTGCCCATTGCTTGTATAATGCGTCCGAGTGGTCTGTGTTTGTTCTGTACCTCTGGCTGCATACTTCAGTGTGATAGCACTATAAAAAGGGCAGGAGGTCCAATATTGCAGTCATAATGCGATATACTGCAGTCTCCGAACATACGCACTTCATACATGCAGCACAACGCATTCACAGGAAACAGTCCTTAAAAGACCATGACTGTTACATATAAGACACTAAGCAACACACCCCATCCGGACACATGATAATAGCAATACACCTGTAACAGTTATCACGTCAGCTATACACATATTGATAATTTTGCTTGACTTAATAAATGATATATGCCATCTAATATCTCGAGTATAGATATTACATTCTATATCCTTCCATTTTTTCTTTTTACATTTGTCTTGAAGAAACCTTACTTCTGGGATACAAAATATTGCTGGACGATTGGTAGTAAAGGAGTAAGTATTAATATGAAACTATTTGTATTTCTGAATTCTAAGTAAATCATAATGATTTTATGTATTCAGGAAGTTGATTGTATGTTCAACTATAAAGTTTAAATATTATGCTTATATGGAACACGCTAGTGTTTTATCTATTTATATTGTTGGTATATACAAATAAATCTAGAAGGAATATTTTTGTTAACACAATATCTCGTCAGTTCAAATTGTAAACTAAAAGCAACATTCATTCGTTCAGTATCTTCTCATTCACTAATGAAGTTGAAATTATCTTCATTTCAGCACGTGCCTAATGATATATACTTGTATTACACCATAGAGATGGGGTTTTACTGGCAGCTACTTTTCACGCTGATGTCGGACGTGAAGCGATCGGATTTCCGAGAAATGGTCATTCATCACATTGTTACTATTACGCTCATATATTTCTCGTTCGCCTGTAATCAAGTACGCATTGGTTCTCTTGTTATTATTCTTCACGATTCCAACGATGTCTGGATGTCGGTATGTATATAGCTATGATCATTTGATTTAAGATAAATAAAAATATTAATAAATATACAACAATTATGACAGTATCGACTGTGGTTCCCATTTTATCAAAGGTTTTAATAAGAACGTAAAGACGAAGAAAATCTAGAAAATGTGTGTCTTTCAGATTACTAATAAAGACTCAATTTTTTCAATACCTCTCAATTTTATTATTCTTTATATGAAGTTTTATATTTTTTCTGTATCAAGAAAAAAACAAAACATAAATATGCAAGGTTTGAGTGAGTTTTTGTTAACAAAATATGATGTTGAAAAAAAGCTGTCAATTAAAAATGGATGTATTGAGAAATTTGATCAAATATGGATCAATTGGAAATATATTTTTGAATAGTTCTTGAAATATGCCAATCTATGTTTGTATGATGTTTGTATGTTGTAGTACTTAAATATGTATGATTTGAATCTTTTTTGTTTTGTTTGTGTATTGTCTATAATTCTTTATATAAGTGTGTGTGTGTGTGTGTGTGTGTGTGTGTGTGTGTGTGTGTGTGTCTTTTTGTGCTAGATTTTGTTTGTATATACAAATGTTTTATTCACTCCACCCAAAACAATTAAATTCCACATCTTAATGTGAACAGAATACTCAATACACAAGTAATTTTCTTAAAAAGTTTTTCCTTTTTTCCCTTTAACTATAATGGCTCTAAAAATTATATTTATTGTTTAAATTGATGAATTGATGCATGCTGTGCGAGAGCCCTCCTGTACGAGGACATTATTGTTCGGGGAGTTGACCCCAGCATTCAGTCAAAATAAAATCATAACAATGGTAATATATGTATTTATCAAACAATCAATCACTAAAAAGTTATTTAAAAATCGTTTCATTATGTGATATAGTAAACATCAGATATTTTTTCTTTATATTTTAGGCTTCAAAAAGCATCAACTATTTAAAGAAACAGCGACTGGCTGAGATTGTATTTGTGATATTCGCTTTGATATGGTTTATATCCAAGTTGTATATCTACCCATTTTGGTAAGTATTACAAAACGTGTGTTAAATTATAATCCGGTATGTAGACTTTAGTTAGGTCATCTGACCCGACATATAGCCACAATCAGTTGTCCGCCGTGCGTTACCTTTCACGTTGTAAACGTTTTTCAGTGGGATGAAACTTGTCTCAAATAATTTTGGCTTAGTCCCGATGAAGTTATATCATTTAACGGGCCGATCGGAAATTCAAGATGGCCGTCATATTCTAAACACCGTGTGCACCTCTAGTAAGTTCTACCAGTGAAGTATAGTTGAAACATACGACATGATTCTTAATCTTAAGATGGCTACTAAGAAAGCCATCTTGAAAACATATTTTCAATTAATACGGAAGGTCTACCAGTGCTATGTAGCTGAAGTATGCCTGAAATCATCCTGGCATAGTCTCAATTATATATATATATAAGCCATTAAATTTTTTTACGAGGTTATCATATTGACATTAATCGCTAAATATTCGCGAGTTTCATATTGATATTTCATCTATTGTAATGGTAAAGGTGCATGTAGCGCAATATGTACAAAAATACTGTTATTGTGCACTTCTCTATCAGGAATATCTTTAATAACAAAGATACTACAGGGAAGATGCGATATACACACTTAAAAAGCTTCATGTGATTGACTTCATTTAATCTTAGTATGTATTTATAAAATTTTATGATACAAGCAGCAATAATATATGTGTAATAAGTGGTAATAAGATATGGTTTTCGCGTGAAAAATTGTTTCCTCATACAATGAGAGGTCGAAGCCGATTATAGCACCCGTCAGGCAGTGGGTCCGTTAATCATAAGTTCTTCAAATCTTTACGACAGTTCTAACTATAGATGCAACACTATGTAACATGTAATGTGTGATCGTGATGGTGATCATCAACGACAAAAGGTGACTATTTCCGTTGGTTTTGCATTATTACAGGATTGTGTGGTCTACAACTTTCGAGTCAGCGCAATATATTGAGAATATCAGATACATTCCGGTCTACTGGTTCCTAAACGGTTTACTCTGGACACTCCAAGTGTTACATATTCTATGGACCATCATGATTATCGGCATTCTCAGGTCAAAGGTTACAGAGGAAAAGGTGAGTAACACAGTCACTAATGCTAATTTATATGATGTACATAATTATGAACTGTGTTACGCAGACGAAGTTTTATAAGTATTTGAATTACTTTGCAACGATTTCAAAAACCATATAAAACCCATACTCAAAATAAATTAATAAAACATGTGAGTGTATTATATTTAATATAGCATGAACTAACTATGACTAACACGAACTATTATTGTTCAGATGAGAGATGTCAGAAGCGACACCGAAGACTCAACTGGAACAGAAGACGAAGAGACATCTCAAGAAACAGAGGCTGTTGGCAATGGCAACGCAAACGGGCTAAGTCGACGTCCTCAGACATCAGGAAACAGGGGATAAAATATCAGCTGTCATCGTACGATGAAAATGTGTTGCATACTTCGGAGTCGGTTTCAGCAAATATCGGGGAACAAAGTCAATGATCTCGGAAACTGGACGAATACACATTAGGAGTAAAGATATGTGGAACGCCTTTAAATCACAGATAAGATTCTTAATCGAGATTGAAAATCGACAGAAAATTACATGTAGTGCTAACTGATGTCATGTATTTTTACGTCGTTGTGATTAATATTGTTGTGTGTTTGCTTGAGCTATAAATGTTTTACAAATGAATTATATGTGAGATGAAGGTTGGTTCAATGAAATAATATGTAGTGTATGGATGCAATTATACTATCATTTGATAATGTCATTTGTTAATACCGCGCAGATTTTAATAAATGATGAAATACCATAACCTTTTTTAAACATTTTCTGACATTGCTAATGTTTGATAAAGTGTTGGATATTTTTATAGTGACTGAGTTTTATATTAGATATTTTTATGGACTATATATGCATAGATATAAACATTTGTATAGTATCTTGAAATGAATATCTGTGATATGCAAATTTTGGTGAGAAGACTCATTGCTAGGATTTACAGGTTTTAAACACATTGTATAACCTACTTCGCCTGGTGATTTTTTGATAATTCTTTTACGTAAGACATACACAATTGTTATCTTCAATCTACTCCATACTATCTCTGAAATTTCCAGATCAACAACATTGCTCAATATAGTAGTTGTACATCAAAACCAACGAGACATGCTCAATAATATAGATGTGTCAACAATACTTTAATACGTGAAATGAACGACTTATTTTTATTTTTAAAAAATCAAATTGATGTCAGGGGCACTAAGCAATGATGCAGCAAAGCCATAGGTTTCTGTCACCAACTGCATTTATATATGCACATAAGTAAACTAAAACGAACTTGCCAGAGCAAACACAAGTACAAGATATCATATTTCTGTGATAAATTATACTGTACCATGTTATTTCTGATTAATTTCGACAGGTGTTGGTATACCACCAGATTTTATGCCAAATTTTACCCGCCTTTATTACTGCTACCTCTTTTAGCTATTAGCGCCACATGAAGTATTTGCATGTTACATTCTTTTTAACGTGCTAAAAGTAACATGTACCTAAATGTTATACAGCCCCGCTTATGTACTACAATAAAATATCAATATCTCAAACAGATGTCATTGCCAGTCGTCCTTCTGTATGGAGATAGTAGTCTGCATGTTAAATGAACTGACAGGTGTAAATTTAATGGATTGAAGCAACCAATTACTAATTGTAACAGATACAAATTGATACGGGTCATCTGAAGAGCATTTGCTGATCGTCTAAATATAACAAGAAAACGTAATCCTATTCGGTTTAAATTTAGACAATTTAAAATTAAAAAAAAAAACCTAATGTAATTTTGTTGATTACATTTTCCCTAATATATTTAGGTCGAACCCTTCGATGTCACTCACAATATTGTGCTTTTAAACTCTTTCTTGTTATCTAATTGATATTTTTCTAAAAGCCCTATTATCTAATTATCAAATGTTAGCGATAATATGAACTAGTTTATTAACGCAATAAACGTTTTGTTTTAGTAATGTTGAATCTTTCAGTACTTAGTAGCATACTTCGAATATGTTTTAACCATACTCAATATCCCAACGAACACGCTATATTTTATTATCATGTGTGTAATTTCATGGCAATTTACTACATGTGTAGACTTGGTAAAATAAATGATATTCAAGAGCTGCATAAATGATCAGAGATTGAGTGCTCTAGATCAAAATCATGTAGATTCCATTAAAACGAAATATTTTTCACTTCAACAGACCGTGAAACATTGATTCTGTTGATGATTTGCTCCATTGACCATCTGATAATGTCTCGAAATAGCTGTTTTCCGACACAATATTTGACTATAAAATCCGACTTAATGTTGTATTTATTTAAACATATCTTTCTATGTTTTATGTATGAAATTGATGATCATATGCAATTAAATTTGTAAACGTGGATCGATTGTATATGACACATGAGTTATATCTAAAAAAATCCGATGAAATTGCTTTATTTGTCATCTATAGCCAATATTGTGTATTTTAAAAAGATTTTGATTAATTACTGTCAGAATTACATTTTGAAAATAATATGATACTTATACATGTAGTAAAACGTACTTGAATGCAATGTCAATTTACTTGATATAAAAAGAAACCCAACGACAACTTTATTTCTGTGAAATTTTCACTAAAGAGTTTGAAGCATTATATGAAAAGCATTGTAATGCCTGTTTCTGTTAGTCCTTACTATTGAAGCCGTCCTTTCAATATCAAAAACCCAAACCAGTATATATGGTGGAAATGGCCCTCAGCAAACAGCATGTCCCTTGGCTTACACTTTACCGAGCCGACATGACGTTAATGCTAAATATGACAAATGTATTTTCATTAAATTGTTCAATAAACTTTATTACAGTATCATAGCATTATGTGTTTTTACTCTGAAAAAAAAGTAAAAAATAGTATATACCGAGATGTTTGAGATAAGCTGATGGTTGAAGACCTGCATTCCTCCTTGTTAATATTCATCGGGTTATTATAGATCCAGGAACGAATACTACCCTGGTACTTCGACGATGTCAGTTAATAGAAGATCTATATGTCATTACCTGTAGTACGGAAGTTACATCCTGGTTAAATGTCTGATATTATCCCCTCTTGAGCAGCACTTAGCTGATTCTTCTTGCACTACTAATCGTCTGTTATGTCCCTTTCAGTCAAGGTATTTACATTCAGTTTATATATAAGATTTATGAGATCAGAGGGAGTACACTTTTAAAAATATCCATTAATTATTTCCTTATCACGTAAATATGGATAAAACATCAGTAAAGTAGACAATTTATTTGATGAATTCATGAAAATTCAACTGCTACTAATACCTATCGCATCCTTCAAAACAGCTGCTGCTGCTGCTTTGCTGCATTTAGATATGTTTACTTTGATTCATATTTAGTATATAGCCATATAAGGACAAGCGAGGATTTATACTATCAACTGTTCCAATATCTCATCAATGTCAATCCTGGTTATTTTAATAGTTTTAAACAATCAAAACACAGTTTTCCTTCGAAATCGATCGGTGGAGAATTCGTGTAAAAATGACTTGCTTATTATGATTGCTATAATTGTATTTGTCATTCAAAATATATTTAACAAATCACAATAACAAATCGGTCACAATTGACAGATAGTTGTCTCATTTTCTTTTCCTTAAAAGCGTTGATAAAATAGGGACTTTACACATAGATACTTAACAAGTTTTATAAAACTTCATCATTGTACAACTCGTGGGAAAAAGTCACTGTTATTGACTGAAACATAATTATTGACGTTCAAATATAGACATAGTATTGGTAGCGTAAGATGCATGATATTTACTGTAAAACTCAATTATACTTTGTTATACAAAAATATTGTACTTGAACAGGGAATGCAAATTACTGATATAACCATGCAGTCATTGTGAGCATGTTCGTTATAAATCAGACAAGTTAATATTTTTAGAGAAAATATGTAACGGAGGTTATTTTAACGCATATATTTATAGCAATGTTTTAATACACTGTACACAACATTAAATACCATCTATTTAGTATTCAAATAACGATTATACAATTCGGAAGTTTACAATGATATCATTCCCATCACAATGATACCATTCCGTTCATAACTTGATATAATTTCCGGTGACGGTCAATCAGAAAATTATACATATTCCGTTCGTGTCAGTATGAAACGGCTGAAGTTAGAATTCCTACTACAGACTTTGTATTTAGTAAATATCGAATATTTGTTACAATTGTTACGTCAGAATAAAGGCACCGCAGAACCAAACCAAAAATAGATCTCTGGAATTCCCGTCGTAGAGAGGTTAAAGATTAGGAGTCTGAGGATTGGGTATTTAGGTAGCATCAATTTCAAAGGCATAATTTGTTGGTTGGGCATCATAATGTAGATGTAAAATGTATAAAGAAGATATCAGTTTCGTTCAAGTCAGGAAAGATAATCAAGAAAGATAATCAAGAGCGCAATTTTATGAAAATTCTGGTTAAATATAACCCCCCCCCCCGTTTTGCACATCCATGTACATCAAAATTTGTATTTTCGGATAGTTTTGAATAACGCTTTAAATAAATTGCACATAAGGATGCAGTTTACCTAGACATTTCAATCAAAACACCATTAAAAGGGCGGGGGGCTTTATTTTCTAACAAAACTACTTTCGTAGTTGATTTACTGGAGAGAAACCTAAAAAGACAGCTGCATCAAAATAAGATGTCAGACTATATTGTATTCGTCAAGTAAGATGCATGTTACAATTCTGTATCAAATACATGTATATATATCAATGTTATCGATTTGGAGTAGAGTGATGCTATTTCACTGGAGCATACATTTGTATCTCCGAAGACTCTACAAATGACAATCATGTCGGATGTCTTGACTTTAGGCAAACCGAGCCTGTTTTAACCAGACGCCGGACCATAAAACTTCGTTAGTGAGGCAGACGCTCAACGTAAGACCAAACGTAGGGCGGCATCAGGAGAAACATGCTTTTTGTCCTGCTAAAGATTAAAGTTATATACATGTTTACATTCAAATCAGCAAGGCTTCTTGGTCCATACATCGAGCTTTGTTTGCTCAAAATTTTCATGAAATAAAGACTAAACAATAGGATGGCTCTTAAATCTTGGCATACCCCTGATAAAGAGGGGAAGCCGTTTATTTTAATAGATTTATTTTATAAGGAAATATGATTTTAAATTTCTTGAAAAATTTTATCGAAGGTGAGCGAAAATAACGCAACAAACATATATTCTTAAACGAAAACAAAGGATGAGGATTACAATATGCATGATACAAAGATATATTAATAAGAATAAAAACAACCATAAATTCACACATAAAGGTTGGAAGGACGGGGTTGGTTGGAGGGATGTTTTAAATTTCTTCTACCTTCTAAAACAGTATGTAAATGCTGACATTTTTAGAAATATTCTCAATTTTCAAAGATGGCGTCTGAAGCTGTATGGATGGGGCTCTATAATGGGGACTCCCTTTGTCTTACAAGGGCTAAATCAGGGGCTTGACCAATCAGAAGACGTATAAATCTACTATGGGGCTTACAGCGGTCAGTGACCTATGGCCAATCAAATTAGGACTAATTAACATATTTATTAATGGGAATCAATTATGTGTGAATCTTTATGGTACAAAAATATGTCTATGAATAGACATTTGTTTTTTGTCCTGCTAAAGATTAAAGTTATATACATGTTTACATTCAAATCAGTAAGGCATCTTGGTCCATACATCGAGCTTTGTTTGCTCAAAATTTTCATGAAATAAAGACTAAACAATAGGATGGCTCTTAAATCTTGGCATACCCCTGATAAAGAGGGGAAGCCGTTTATTTTAATAGATTTATTTTATAAGGAAATATGATTTTAAATTTCTTGAAAATTTTTAGCGAAGGTGAGCGAAAATAACGCCAAACTGGCCTTATAAGCATAAGGCCAGGCGCCACCCACAAAGGTAAGTATATTTGTTGTTGGTGTAACTTCAAATATGGTTATTTGGGCAAGTACATATACATTGATATACCATGTAAATTCGTTAAATGCGTGTGATTCTCATCTGTAGGATGTCTACATGTGTTCGGGAATTCATTCATTTTTCGTTTTGTTTAACAGTTTATGTATAATTTCCTTCCTAGTTCATGATCGCATTGATTCATCTAACGAATATATTCAACGAATATATTAATAATTTCCTCAGTAGTACACAAACGATAATTTCCTCACTAGTTCACGATCGTGTTGATTCGATTAGTGCGTATTGAATTGTATAGGTGTTATTTATTCACTAGTTCGCGACATGTTACAACTCTGACAGATATAAGGGTATGATAAAAGATATTTAATTGATAAAACAAAACAGCACATTTTATCAGTCATATAAGCTCTAGATATTAAACTCACACACGTCATGTTTACACATACATGGCATTATACAGTCACCGAATTATATACTGAAAAACATCACAAACTAAATATCCCTCACACACTAAAACGGATATACATAGCAATTCCAGATAATTAGACAAGCCCATTGGATCTGATTAAAATATATTTTTATTTAGTGCAAATAGTGGGAGCCATTCATGCCATTTACCCAGATAAATTCCATTCTAAAATCAAGCTCCATGTCATATGTGAAAACGTGTTAAAAGAAATATTTAACTACAAAGTTTTATAAGCATTTTTACCATTAAACACACGTTTACTTGCACAAGAAACTTTTTTTTCATCCATATTTGTCAAATGTGGAAAGTTGAATTATGTTGATACATGTACTACTATATCGTAGATTTCAATCATTATTACGGTTTGCAAAACTGCAAAAATAAGTTTGCAAAATACAAGTTTCAACATAAATGTATGTTATTACATTCAATATTTTAGAACATAAGATGAGAAAAATAACAATATTGGTATTAGTTTTTTCTTTCTAGCAAATACTTTCTCTCTGCCTGAAGTTGATAAGTGCAAGGAATACAGATGATTACGTGTCTGAATCAATACAAATAATTTTGTCTTGAAATAATATCTGTATGTAATTTTAATACATAACATATCAAAATGATTTATCAATCATTTATTCAGGTAAATTATGATAAAATGACATGTCTATAAAAAATGTATATAATAATGTATTATTTTTTTTATAAGTGAAAACATTATTATAACAATGTATATAATAATTTATTATTCATTTTTATAAGAAAATGCATATTATATACAGTAATGCTCTCCATGGTTATCATGTTTAATACAAACAAAAATCTGGGTAAAAGAACAAATGCATAGTAAGTATAGACTTGACATGGTTTTATATAGAATATTATAGAATTTGTGGGGAGAGTTTCGGTACTAAATATTCTCCCACTAATTAACACTTGGTATCCGACATAGGGACTAAAATTATCATTCGCAAATTTACATATTTTGGAGACTGTTAGCAAGTCTGGGTAATATGGAACGTGGTATGTACTTTTATTTTATAAAAATATGAAACATTTGATAGAAATAAAGCAGTAAATACAAGATCGTATAAAACATGTTTACAAAACCAAAACAGACGTAGTTTCACCTTTTTACGTTGCTGTGACTATTATGCACTACTCAATAAAGTAATGTGCAGGAATTTACAGCTTCTGAAATACGCACAGATAAAAAATTATGCTCATGTACAACAATAAATCTACATGAATATAATGAGAGATCATACTATTATAGTAGAAATATAACACTTTAGTAAACTTTGTTAAACGACAGCATGTATATCTGTAAAGCTGTTAGAATTTATGTAAACATAATATACTGTAAAAAATGATCCAGCCAATAGCCATAAAGAGACAAAGCAGATAAGTGGATTTCAATGAACATCTGAACTACTTTTACAGTGGCGACAGATTTCGGACATGTCGCACTGTCGTATGGTGCATGGTCGCATCGCAGAGCGCCAATGCGACTTGGCCGAAATCTGCCACCATATGTTTTTTATACTCATATTTCAAAGAACTATATTGTTAAAGCACCAATATAAACAAGTGTACTGAATCCACGCCGGTAGGTTTGGCGTATGTTTGGAACGTCTTCCGGTTTGATTTCGAAGCGAGAAGGAGAATGGGGAATTTTATTGTGATATTCAATAATGTGTAATACAATCGAATAAAATTTAGTTTTGCATGTTTTCTCTGTATTCAAATTGGCATCCGACTAACGGTCATAGAACTTAATGCTATAAACAACATTTTGTGACCATGTGTTAAGTAAATAATAAATAAACAATAATTAATGACCATAATGATATCTGCATGTTCATCGCCAATTATACATGCTGGTGCTGGGAGCTGGGAGCTTGTAAAGTTTGACAAAATATGCGAAAAAATGTACATTTCAAGAAAAAAGTCAACTCAGTTCATTAACATATATCTGTCAACAAATAATCCCGCCTTTTTGTTGAAGCAGTAGATCCCGTAAACATTTCGGGAATACTTCCTTAAATAATAGCAAATGAACGATGTAGAACGTTGGCAGACCGGGGTTTATTGACGAGATTTTGCATTAGTTACTGGATGCTCAAACAGTTGAACTATCAGCTGGCTATCAATTATTGAGAGTCAAATCTACTGCAGACACAAACCTACATAATAAAGGAAATAAGCTGTCTGTGAAAAGAGCAAATTAATATAAACTATGAAGACATGTTTGGGTGCTGCTGCTGCCCCTGTTGAAAGGTCAAATGGCTTTCGAAACATGCCGAATATATTGGAAGTAGGGATCCAAAACTGTAATATTGCTACGGCAATGACTAGATTTATGAAGAAGAATAAACACATAATGTCGTCTTTATGGTCGTATAACTATATGACACACTGATTCCGGAATATTTATAATTGAAAACCACCGCTTCGGATTACCTTTTAAAAGTCGTTTTCAAATATAATTTTTACAAAGCTAATGACACTCCATGTTTATCGGTGTAGAATGGTTATTCATTATTTGATTTCGCCACAATATTGCCAAAATGAGCATACATGATTTGTATATACACCAAAATGATATATTCGTGCATGTACATTATTGAAATCTATGAAAAACATTTCCGTGCTGTCTTAAAATATTTTAGATGACAAACTAAGCATACTGATACCGGTGCAGATTCAGTACAATTTTAAAATACGTGTAAAATAAATGACGAGCTATGGCTTTCTATCAACATATCAGCTATATAATACAAGTTATATATACATACAGAAAACTACAATAGGCCAAAAGGAAATGCAAAACTAATAGGAAAAAAATAAAGAACGATTAATATTTGGTGATTTAATCATTAAGTGTAGATTGAAAGGAAAGACGAGTTTTACCATGACAAAAAACCATTATTTTTTCTATCAAGACTAAAACTGTTTTCTGCTGACATTATAATCCTATTGTCGTCTACGACATCACCAGACAATTCATAAACAGATCTGTAATTATCCCGTCGATCAGAGCTAACAACTTCAATTAAATATAAGCTATCGCATACATTAACTCTACGTATAATAATATCTAAGCTTAAATGGAGCAATGCATTACTCTTCACGGGCAACACATATCACACACTCCCGCACGCAACACATTTCAATCGAAACGGAAAGGCAAGGTGTATTATGTACAAATACTATTATAGTACAAAAATAAAAATAATGAATCATGCCAAATGACCCATTTTGTACAAATAATTGTGATCAAATAGTCTGTTTATTTTTTTCCATAGCAGAATAAAGCATATTTATGGTGTATAAGTAATACACATTTTAATCATTCATTAATTTTTATGGCGATAAAAAAACTATTAAATATATCACTTAGATTATACATAATTAATTAATCTAGATAACATATTCATGTGTCTTATCCTCAATATGCCTTCAATGAGATTTATGAAGCGAGTCTAAGGAGTTTTCTTCATTTTTTATGAACGCTGGCGAGAAAAAAATGAAAAAATTCTAGACTCTAATGTGATAAATAACTTGACGTGATTGACTATGAAATTGACATAATTGAATAATTGAACCTTTTGCATAGATAATCATGTAAGAATTAATAAATATATCAATTGAAAACACTACTTCCATTTTAAATATGACCCTCACTCAATATAATATAATATTTTATGCAAAAATGATATGTAATTGAAAGCGTCTATTATCTTTCTTAACTTGTTGTGCTTTGATGTCAAAAATCGTGGACACATACATTATTTTGATATTATAAAGTATGCCCAAATAAATCGCTAAAAAAATGAATACATGTAGTATTGGTACCCCGACAGGCATCCATGTCTATTGTAAATAGTAGGATACACATACATACAAACACGTGACACTAATAAATAAACAATCAGACCAATTTCGCTGTACAACTAACAATATAATGAAAAAAACTCGTTGCTTTAATTTTTTAATTGTCACCAAAAATCGTCAATATCATTATAGATTTTTTTTCCGACCGCTAGCGTGAACTCTTATGTCCAAGGATTAACTTCTAGCAAGTTCTAAAATTAACTTATGTACCAAACTAGACTTTGTGAAGCCAATTAAATATAAATATTAAACACACGAACCAATACACCAATGGATCAGTGATGTGTTATATCAATATGGTCGAATCTGAAATAATGAGCTGATCAGGCTTTGTTCTAGTTAATATTACGTATCAGTATCTATATCACAATATCAAACTCGTCCCTATAAAGTCCATATACTTGTACATGTATCCATAAATACCTTAACTGGATTGACGTTTTGGAACTTACTATACATTCATTTAAAAGCAATAAACAACAGCCAGTTTGGTACTACGTAAATTTCTAAAGTTGCCTTTGGTGATAATTTGTTTTTCACTTAACTGTGAATGTAAAAAAGCAAAATGGACTTTGATCATCACACTTTTGCTTACGTATTGTACAAAGGATTTTGTGATATATTGTCTTGATAGAAAATAAAAATATTTAGTTTTATAAAAAAATACATCATTATTATGTATATCTATGTATATATAAAGAGAGAGGAACAGGAAATTTTGAATATTTTACATAAAAATCAGTTATACAAATTTGATATGTTTTTGAAGAATATTCTTCAAGGCATCACATGGACTTCATATATCATATACCCGGTACATAACGGAATATACATTTAATATAGTACATTGTATCACAAAAGCTTATATATGTATTATATAAGGTCTATTTTAATTATTTAAAAGACATCTAGAAATAATAGTTTTAGGTCTTTTCTTAACATTAAAACCTCACGATTGGATACAATAGATAATTTATAGAAACGCGTTGATTTATATTTATAGAATTTTGCATTGAATTAAGATAGGTAGGTGTTTGTAGGAAAAATGGGGAATGCAGATCATGACAAAAGATGTCAATATGCGGTTTGGAATGTATGTGGGGTGGAAAAACAAGAATGGAATAGCCTAGACCAATCAATCAGCTGGATGAGCAAAGAACTGTCAGTACATGCAGCCCTTACAGTTGTTGTATCTCGTTTTTTTTATCAGGGATGGGTAGATTTTGAATAAACATATAAATGGAAACAAATGCAGATCTCATCAAATATTTACTTGGTTTTACAATATGTATTTGTGGGTTGTTTTGTATACTGACATAAGGATTATAACATAAAAAAACTTCTATGGCTTCTTCCAATATACTGATACTTGAAGATTCTGATAAGTAGCATCAAGTGGCAAATATTACGACTTTGAAAGGACATAATTGACAGATCGCGATTCAGTGAAAATTTGAGAATTAAAATAATAATGTCAATGCATATCACCAAACGTTCTGAATCAATGAGGATTTAAAAGTTCTCCATCGATATATAACTGTTCTGTATTAATATGGTTAGGATTCAAAGTTATATCAAGCCGTCTATAACAGCTCTATATCTTTGGGTGGGGAGTGTAATATATCATGTACCAAAGGATTGCAAGCTCTATAATAAATGGCCTTATTGGTTACTTAGGATGTTAAGTAGAAACTCTCTAAAAACCCAGGTAGATTTTAAATGATTGTTAAGTCATGTTTTATGACTGTAACGTCAATATTTATTTTACAGAGAATATGATGTAATTTTTACTCTCAAAGTCACAATCGATACCAACCCGCAAGGACAAACTCTGTAATATACGAAGCGGGAATTATAAGATACACTGTACTGTAGGATTGTTGGTAATCTAATTCCATAAGTGACATGGCGCTTTTAACTGCTAGGTGCAGTACAAATTTTAAGCGACAGAAGAGTGTGCGAAAATAACATTTTGTGAACCATGACTTTTAACAAGATCGGCTGTTTAAATTTGTTTACATCATATAAATAAAATGAACTAGGGATAAGATGGAAGGCAAACGATGGAAAATATGCTGGTCAAAGCATCATTGTTACGGGTGGAAAGAACTATAATCAACTTAACGGGAGTCCAATGTTTTAACATAGGATGTTACGTTAACGTGCAACAAAGTGTTCATTTTCAATTTGAGCAAATCATTAAGCTTCCATTCACTAACCCAAAGACAGTAATCCTTATATTGTACTTTCCATTAAAACCTCTTGGACGGAATCCTAGACATATAATAAGATTACTTATGCTTTACACTTGTTCCTGCCGCCTGTAGGTAGTGGATTTCTCGGATATGAGGTGCCGTTAGCGTCTCTTTCCTCCGGTTTATTTTCTTCCTCTCCTCCTGTGGATTCTTCTGTATCACTTCGAACATCTTTAAGCTGAAACGTTAATAATATATTTATATCAAGATTACTATATCTTATTAAAAGTTACCGTTCAAAACTTTATTGTTTCGTAAACGACCAAAGTGGACCTAATTTAAAATTGAGCCGAAGAGGATATCAACTTAATAAATAGTTTTGTTGTAGGTAGGTACTTTATATATCGCGAATGTTTGTCTCAAATAAAGTATAGATATGCCATTGTACTAATAAGACAATATACATGTTTTAATTTCATTTGTTTCTACATTTGTTCCTCCAATATGTATACGGCTTTTGTTTATTTCTTTTCACAACGCAATGTAAAGTTAGTATTTCTTTACACATTCAAATATATTTCATTAAAAGTTACCTTTTTCTCGCCAACGAATTTGTTAACGAAGATGCGGAGAATCATTACGGTCCATATTATGTGAAGCACCTGTAGAATCCAGAGTAGACCGTTCAGGAGCCACCACGCACCCCAAAAATTATTATATTGTAGGGACTCTATGGACGCAGACCATACTACCCTGTAAAAAATAAAGACAACTTGTTAAACAAAGATGAAATATTTGGTTTGTCTGTAGGTATAATCCATAACAATTATCTTAATGCAGTAAAAAGTCATGGAAAGAGTCATTCATGGCGTTGTTCGCTTGAGTACTTAATTAATACTTTCTACCATTTCTCCTTTGCTGGTGGGCCATGGTGGCCAAGATTCTGCCACATGATTCAAATCCATTATATGGGTAAACTTTGCGTGTAATATATGTCGTCTCTTAATCTAATACATTGCATGTCCCTGCATGACCTAGGTTGTAACTATCAAACAAAATACAACAGGCTTGTTTTTAAACAACAACAAAATTAAACACACAACAGATGGTTGTAAGATTTAAGACTGTTGGATTATCTGGACTGCTAATATGTGAGTGAAAGACCAAGATGGTATAGGTAAGTGAAAAAAGATAAATACGGTTGATGTATCTTCATCCACTTACTTATATGGATATAAATAGAGTCTTGTATACAACCAGATGATAAAAAATATTCCAAACAGTGTGTCTGTTAAGGTTTCTTTCTTCAGATAATTTGCCATCTTGGCGCCCTGAAATGTAAAATAAAATCACCTTAACAACATGGTAAAGTAGATAACGTTTGAGGGAATTGAAATATGGAAGATTGAATCCAACTGGTTATAAAATGTTGAATAAAATAGCTAACAGCGATCATTCATTTGTAAATTCCAAAAAATACTGATAATGTCATTACACAGAATACTTTCAACTGTGAAGTCAATATTGTTTATATTGTTGGTCACATTAAACTACTTCAGAAATATTCTTTTTTTCTCTCTAAATAAATTCTAAGAATGCTTACAAAATGTAACTTACATGCAAGCCATATATTAATCAAGTTTGTCAACTCAATAACGACACGTGTAGCGGATTCTCACAAAAGTTTGCACATACAATTTTTTCCATATCTCGATAAAATTAAAAAAAAGTGACATCAATGCTTATGATTAATTCTATAATCTGTTTGATCAAATAAAGCATGTGCAAATGTACCATATTTTTTGATTTTTCAAATAATTTTTTTTTTCTGAATCAATACACAACGTCGATATCTCTATTGTGACGTCACGATAACGTCGGGGTTTCGCGCAATTCTTTGATTTTTTTCATAGTGGTATGCAAAAACGTATTGGCCAATCAGAAAGCCAAATTTGGAATGAAAACAAAGAAAATCAATGATATACCAGTATACAACAATATATTTCTTATATTTACATTTCGACCCACAATTTCTTTAAAAAGTGTTCCGATAAATAAACTTTTGTTTTTTTTAACATTAAACGATTGATGTAACAGCCGGTCAATTGATGACATCTTGGAACAGCTGGCTTATATTGTTGTGAGAGTACACAAAATATAGTCTTCTTTCATTCCATTTATACAACATTTCTTAGATATTTCATTTTCTGTTATGTGATTTAAGATTTCCACTGTATTCATACCTTCAATATATTTAAGATTTGTCAATACAGATACAATTGACCTATTCGATGCGCATTCACACTACTGGCGGAAGTTAAGAGTTCCGATTTGTGTATTCTTGCGCAACAAACAAAACGTTTACACAAGTGTAAATACATTCCCGATTGCTAAGGTTATATAGCAAAGAGAAGATGGACATGTAAATATTTTAAAGGCTCGATCACTATCTTTCCAGAACGACTTTTGATTTTTAAAATTGGAATGTGAAAACGCAAAAGTTATAAGCTTACCGTTAATACTATCGTCATCATCATCTTCTGAACAATTTAATTAAAATACATCAAATAACAAGTTTTATAACATGTGCCGTTTTATGTTTCCAGCCGTCGTCCTAATTACCGCGCGTTAGTTGACTATCATTGCGCCAGACGGCAACACAGCGAAATGAATCTGTACTGTTAATGTATATTACATAGACGTCTTACTTTGTTTGGTGTTGAAACCTCAGATTAGGTCATCAATATGTTTTTGTATAATATCATTGTTTTAAAGAAACGTTTAAGTTTTTTGTCCGGAAAGGTAGTGGACCTTTTAAAGAAAAAAGCAAAACATACAGCCATCCAGAGATCGACAGAATCATGGACGACTATTACGAGCATTCCAATACGGATCATATTGGAGGCAAAGGAGAAGTAGATAAGAGCAATGGTCACAACATGGTGTAGGAACATCTGATTCGAGTCCTTCCTTCTATGATCCGACAGTACGAAGAATACCAAACTCCAGTAAAACGCTAGCTCTATCGTGTAGAACCAGAAAACATCGTTTGGTACATGCTGAAACAAGAGAATGCCAGAATTAGTGCTCATCATGCCATTTTTACCAACGAAATAGTAACTAATTTTGAAACAAAAACATTTTTTTAAATGTAACCACATTAAATAATTAAAATGCAATAAAAAAGTTTTTGTTGTCATTTTTATTTTAGTTGATACAAATGTAGTATCTCCCGATAAGTTTAGTTTGTTACACAATACACAATGTATGTTATATAATTTACCTATCAAAATCGAAATATTTAATTGATAACAAAGGTTTTTCGTATTCAATCTATACTCTGACTTTGAAGACAGAAAATATTGGTGATTTTTCCCTGAATGCATCAAGGACAATTTCAATTTTTATGAATTCAAAAGGTCACGCTTTCAGCAAACTCTTATATTTTATTGCATCTATTTGTACATAAATATAGGGACATGGCTGACGGTACTAGGCATATTTGAAGACCTAATTGAGCTAGACCATAAAATGCACAATACTTTTCAATTCAGAGTCTTCTTAATAAAAAATCCAACATGAGATTTGAGTACAGGTAATATAATATTTATCTTCATGTTTGTATTACGTCTTTAACGTCTTACAACAATATTCAATAAAGTATGAAAGTAAAGACACCGAGTGCAAACTACTTATTCTATAGATTATGGGGCGTCTCAGACAGAGGACAGAAACCTGAGCCTCACACACAGGACGGACCTGTTACAAATTTCAGAAGCATTTTAAGATATGCAACGGGGATAAGAGGTATAATGTTAACGAAGGTCGGACCAACTTTGGGTAAATATCTGACAGAGTATGATATCGGTCACATCACCTTTGAGTAATGTTTGAAAAGAGGGTGACAATGGCTAAACCAAAGGTTTCTTCAGCTAGAGCTGGATAGTTCAAATCCATACAGAGGGTGATGGATACCATTTCGTTAATGTCTGACAGAAAAGACTAAACAAACAACGGGTATAGGCTTTTGATAGAGGGCAATGAAGACTCAAACAACGTGTGAGATTACATACTTATGAACACTCTTTATAACTACCTGGTGACTGTAGTCTATCCAGCAGTGCTTTGTATCCCACAGGTAAGGCTTCTGTAAAATCAATCGCATAAATAATGCAAACTGGCACAATGAAAATGTGTCACGGGTAAAATTGAATTACAATGTATATTGGTGCTATATTTAGATCTATTAAACAGTTTCCCATTCAAGGACCGCGTTGCAATATATTCAGTCTTTGCATATTGGTTATCTGTCCTTACTAGTAGTTGTGATGCCATGTTCTTGTGAGCGACCACTGCGTCGCTTTCCCTAAAGTGTGGCGTTACGCTAAGAGAAACATACTGTAACAATGTAGACCTGCTCGATTGGCAGATAACGTTATAATATCCGAATGCAAAAAAGTTAAGATGATAATGATAACCATACTGTTTATACTGTATAATGTATCTACAATGTGTCTTTGAATGCATGCATGGTACGTTTCATGTTTTGCTATAACGGATATACAAATTTAATTTGTAATAGAAATACATAACACGTATTAATGGTTAACAATATTACACTGTAACTGTGATTTGTGTTATAGATACCCAAAATGCATTATGACACAATATTACATATTACAGGTACATGTACCAGTAATTTGTGTTATATATAAAGTGATACAAACACGTGTATTTAAATATTACTTAATTTCCCACAACGATTTAACCTGGGGTATGTGCAAGAATTCATAGAATACTGTCGATACGGTCAACGTCAGTATGTTCAGAGTAATGCATCCTTATGAATATGCTCTTTATCAAAAGAAAACAAATCATGATTCCAAATTTCTGGTGGCTATGTAAACCCCGTTCTCTTATTTTAGAAATACTGCAACTGAAACATGATACACAGGTACCACGTGTAAGAATAAAAAAAAACATGTAAAAGAATGATTTTCACTTGCAAATAAAATGTCAGCCACCTATTGGCGACACAAAGCATAGAGAAAAAAAAAGCTATTAATATTAGTGATGTGACAAAATTGTGTCGCATATCAAATCTAGAACATCTAGTACATCAAAATATTTAAGCTTCATAAGCTGCCAAACCGACATTTAGCTTGCTACTCATTACCCTATATATGTTAGGATCTTATAAACATGATTATTACAAATACGCTACCATATCATTATACAGATTACTACCATAAAAGTCTTTGTGTTAGCTAACGTAATGTAAAGTACATCAGTAAATAACAATTTTTGTACAATAACAATAAGTTACCACAGAAACTTATAACAGCCCTAAGATAAGGCTTGAATCGGCTATAATTGCAGCGACACGTTAACTGATAATCAAATCAGCATGTGGCTAGCTGAGTTGACAGACATTTATTAAACAAATCACTACAAATCAAGAATTTGAAAATCAAACCACAAAATAAAGCACGGGCGGGTATGCATACATACATACATACTTCACAAAAATACTTCAATCATATAAGATATAATAAATATTTTGTGGAGGAGAAAGGGGTGTCCTAATATGTCATTTTTGTATCATTGTCGGTAACAGTTACAACACACTAACTAAAAGATATACTTCTTGCCATGAAAATGTATGGAACATATAAAAATATAATGCTTCCATTTTTTTATATCAGACAAAATTATCAACTTCAAATGTGATGTGCTGATATTATAAAACATTCAATGCAAACTCACACACGAATTGAATATTGTATGACACTGAATAAATAAAGTAATTGGCATAGGTAATGGCCATGAACATTTGTAACCATCATATTTCAAATTTGATTTTTGGCATTAATAGCAATACCTTTCAAAATTCACCACAGAACGTGTATGATTAATGATATATATTGTATATATAAAATCGAAGACCAATTTTTTCATGTTTCTTTAGAAGGTCACATACATTAATTTGGCAATTTATGTCTAAATGATTTATTTAAGAATTAAATTATTTTTACATCCAAGGGTACATCAAAGTAATGGCCAATATAGCATATGATCCTGGACATACACATTTTTATTCCGGGTTGGGCATACAGTAAATGTAATATTGCATCATAATGTCAAGTCTCAATTTTTATAACTAAACACTATTTATACTCAATCCGGCTTACCTACACGAGAACTGGCAAAGTGCAGCTTACAAAACTACACAGGTTACATAATATATTGAAGGCCATAATTCGACATCAGGTAATTTGGAATATTGTTACTTTCAAAATTTGATGCAGCATTTTACAATTTCCGAACATGCAAATCTGCTTAGAATGTACAAAGGTATTTAATTAAGATGGGTAAGGAACAAAACTCCATAACATGTCAGATTAATCTATTATTATTGATTTAGTTTGATATTTTGTTCTTTTACTGCTGTTAATTCAAGGTTATACAAGCATATGCCAGGTTTAAACACTCGCAATATACAGGTGGGGGGACTAGGGGTAATGGGCTAAAACACCATATAACTACTTGCCATAATATCTAAACAATAAGGAAGATGTAAATACACATGCAATTTGTTATTGTGTAAAACAATTTAAAACGAAATAATGAACTAAATATGAACACTCAAATCACACAAATAACTTTGTTAGCAGCACCCACAAATCTATAATGATACCAAGCAAAGCTGAAACATGCAAAACCAATCCATATAATGACAACTTACATCCCAAAGGATATACAACCCAGAAAAGAAGCTGGAGGAGTAAAACAGGAAATGCCAACTGAAAGTGA
This sequence comes from Argopecten irradians, assembly GCF_041381155.1. Classification (NCBI taxonomy): domain Eukaryota; kingdom Metazoa; phylum Mollusca; class Bivalvia; order Pectinida; family Pectinidae; genus Argopecten; species Argopecten irradians. The sequence goes on along the minus strand of NC_091135.1, from coordinate 29,632,533 downwards.
AAATAACATTATCATGTGTAACCAATACAATAAAAACAATTCTTGTGCCCGTTCGTTTTCAATGCAGTTCTCCTCTAGTCAAACCTCCTTTCCTAACATTTTGTTAAATTCGTAAAAGTTATCTTAAATAGTGCTTTGCAGCAAGGTCCTTTCTTTCTAATGTAAGGGCAGATAAATCGGCATGTCAAAACATACTCATTCCCTTTAGTAATTAAAGATGTTTAATCTACATAAACTCATAAAAGAACTGCTTATCAATTTTATCTGCTTACACTCTGTACTTTTTATGCTTTACCTGCACTCTCTGAATTTTCGCATCCTCCCTGGCATTTCCTGACTTCGCCTGTGCCTGAACCATCTCTGTATTTGTCTTTCTGTCAAACTAGTTTTCTTCGATAATTCCTGGTAACAATAACGTATATCATTAACATTATAGACGTATGACAACATATGAAAAAAAAATATGTCCGACGATAACGCAGTTTTCACAAACACCATTCTTATAAACAAACTACCGGTGCAAAAATATGTTAAAGCATACTCTTAAAAAAGGTTATACGATACAACAAAGATGTTATAATATTTTTCTGGGCTATACTTTAGGGTCAGCAGCATAATATATGCAATTTTCTAGACATTGTCTGCTAAAATTCAGGGATGCAAAAATGTCACAAAGCATACTTCATGATACTTGTATTAAAGATAGTGAGGTAAAGGCAAAATATCATACAATAGTAATTCAAATATCTACCAAATATCTTCCCATAGCGAAACTAACCAGCATTTCCATTGGGACAAAATATCTACTTTGATAATGTCATTGCGTCAAGCATGAAGCTAGATTATAAGCTGAAGTCCAGATAAAGAAGATTGATATACATAAAATGACATTATCAACCATTAGTAAACAACCTATTAAGGAGAAATTGAACACAATTGTAATATACCAGATTTTCTTTATTCCAGACTGAATAGGGATTACAAATCAACCAACTGATAAAATTTAAATAATTATAGAGAGATCCTCAAACCCCGGCTGGGACTTGGCGCTAATAGATTACATTATTACAGGAATCCAAAGCTAACCACAGGAGGAATGCTATGCCAAATCACTCAGGTCATAGGAATATGCATGGATGTAAGACTGATATAATCAAGGCGGCGACTGGAACGCTACTTTGACGTTGCCATCTACCATATAAGTTATTTCTTCTCAATCCCGTCCTTACACTTGTGTATCTTACTATTGCTAAAATAGCCCCATTTTGTACAAATTTTAGTCCCCATACCATAAGGAAGCTACAAATACAATATGTGTGGTTTCAAACACTTATTTTCATGGAAGAAGCTGTATATATGGAAATAGCCAAATGACCCTTTTGGCCTAGTGTCCCAAGCCCCAGATAGAATAAGGTACGGAGAGGTTTTTGGTTAGACAGTTACTCGACAGTGGATGATACAAATACCCGGCATATAGCTATACATAATCAGGTCAGTGATTTCATACCAGCCTTTCACTAGATTTATCTAGCGTAAATTGATCCAGCAAGTCTTACATGGGTGTTTTTAGTTATGATAAAGAGTTTTTGTATGATGAAGTTTTAGATCGAGATTCATGCCTGACTGCCCACTGAAACGTGGGGTATCTAATGTGTTAGTCTGTATCTTGTGTCAATATTGTAGAGAATATAGTCCATCAAAATACAACATTGATCTTGCATTTGTTTATCAATTGGATTATACCAAATGTGAATGCAATGGACTTATTTCAAAGTCAATAGCAATGTATACTCAATGGAATCGTATCATGAGCTGAAGCAGTTAGATAAAAGACACTATTTCCAACATTCAAAGGAAACTCGTTAAGGCTTGGGAATCACATTACTCTGAACATTACACAAGTCAGTTCTTCGTTCCTGGTAGATGGATAGTAGTGTAATTTAGGTAGGTCATCGGCATCGTGGAATGATCATGACCAAACATTGAATTTCAACTCACTGATGTTTTAGTTTTATCAGTAATTCTAACAGTAAGCTTATAAGTTTGGTATTAGGGCTATATGAAGCACTGTCGGGCTTTATTTAGTGATGAATTATTGTGTTTACCTGGACGTGTTCCTGCTCTGGGTACTTCTCCCTAGCATACACAGCTTCCAGTGTCGGGTTCTTCTCGATAGTGTAAGTTTTCTTGAAGGTAAGACCCATGTACAAGGCAAATGGCACAACCAATAACCTTTAAAATCATAGATAAAGACAGCTAAAATTATCACGTGTAAAATAATTATTGCGTTTAGTGTTATAGTTTAAAAAGCTCCTCCGCTGAAAAATGGTATTTTTTCGCTTCAAAAACAGGAGCAGACCATTTAGTATTTTTCTTTAGTTACAAAAATTATTTACTTTACACCATTACCACCATTGCAAAGTTTTAGCTTCTGATTTTACTTCAAGTTAAAAATATAAAAAGTAATTAATTGCATCCCGAAAAAAATCGTAGCACTATATCGTACAATGTATATGGAATGAAGTACTGACTGCGCATGCACCAAAGGCAAAATAAAATAAATATTATATTATTTTTGTGTTAATTAGCCATATGTATACACGATTATACACCAATTATTGTTCAAATAATGAACATAATTTACGCTCTGTCGGCGGTGGAGCATCTTTAAAACAAATATGCAAATATATTATGTATCTGTTTAAAAATTTTGTGTTTCAACCAGATTTCACACTATATACCCGTGTCTTTTCCAAAGAGTAAATTTTGAATTTACAAATATTACTACATTGTACTAAAAACTAAATTATCTTTATAGAGATAGAAACAAAGGATTTGATAGCGAGAAAAATGTTCGCATACTGTGTACACATGTACACCAGACATTGATACTGGTGAGATTTTATTTAAAGCGTATGTTAAAAATGTATATCATTGCATAAATATCTACAAAAAGAATGGCCATTTCTTTCAATCTTTGCGTCAGTGGTACCAAAACATTGTGTAAAGTGCACGGGTATGCTATGGAACAATGAAATGCACTCAAGCAAAGCAAGTAGCAATAATCTATCCGACTTTTTTTATAATGTACTACATTGACTAATGTATACTACAGACTAAAACTATGAAAGTCACAATACATCAGGCCCACAAATCCACTTGATCGAACGTTCGCCGCTGTGAGAAGGCTCTGGGAAAGACACACCGAAATAGAGAGTGTGACGACTGATTTACTTGTCAGAATAATCAATGTGACCTGGTGGGATGTTCGGTGAATTCGGCGACATGCATCAGTGAAGTAAATTAAAAGGATAAAAGTTCACTATTACAAGGAGAACCGCGGCCTCCCAAAAATATCCACACACCGCAACACATTGCAAACATGAGAGGCCGTCCTTAAATGACCCTGGCTGTTAATAGGACGGTAATATGATAAACCAATGCAAACCAAACGAAGAAAGTCCACTTACTCATCTTGTGATCCCTAACAAAATTCATTTAACATTCTCAATCTCAGTATACAAAATGCAAACATGACACTATATTACCTCTCTTATGAAGGTACTTTTATCTACGAAACAAGTAATATCCTAATCTATAAGGTAACTTTCATTTCACCAAAATATGCTTTTTAAGATAAACATCAATGTGACATTATAACTATCTTTCAAATAATGTTCAAGATATACACAGGTTGTAGATTTGTTTATTAATAAAAAAAAATAAAAATAAAAATAACATAGTGCTTGTGCTAGAAATGCAACCTTTGAGATGATATATTAATCACAAACTACAAATTGTATCTTGTTAAATAGATCTTGGACAGGTCATTGTATAGCTGCAATATTGTAGCTCAAAAGACTATTTGACAGAAAATGGTGTCGTCTTTTCCGGCCGAAAGGTATAGTAGGCCGGGTACGTATATTCGTTCTAGTCATTGTACGGTGGACATTTAGATATGCTAACTTTACCTGTCAGTGATAATATAGAAATTTAAATGCATGGTACTAATACATGTTTACTGTTCAACAAAAAACGTTTATCTCTATCAATTCAAAAGGACTTAAAGTTTAATTTAGTCGACCGTTTCCTTTAGCTGATGACCATTTATTCTTTTCAATAGAGTAGAAAAGATTCGTCTATGGTTACAACCACCTTGATTGTATACAATAGGGAGATATTTAAACGGACAGAACAGGACACATTTACACACAGTTAAAAATATAGACATGTACCTAAGATTTCGATAACAACCATAAACAGGTAAATCTGAAATACAACTTAAAGTTTGGTTGTTAACTACCAAAGATTGAACCCTTTTAGGGATGCATAGTTACATTATTTCGATCAAATGCTTTCTCTAAAGTTTTAAAGGCAATAGTAGATTGTTGTCTTCATCGCTTTAATCATAAAATAAAATGAGGGAGTACAAATATATATTTTAAAAGTGTCTGCACGACATGAGACCTCTGGATGCAGGTAAGTATATATATAGTCTAAATTCAATATTTCACATTGGTTTGAAACAGAATTTAACTACACAATTTTCTCTACGATATATCAAGGAAAATACAAACATTATATTATAGTCGCATGAACCAAAGTTAGCAATTAAGATATAGAAAAACAAAAACGAATAATTGAAGTCTATTTCCATTTTATAATTTAATTCAAACATTACTCTAGTATTTAAAATGCTTAATTAAAAACTATTATCAGAATATACCTACTATGGAGCTATCTTATATAGGAACATTGCTATGAAAGAAGAATACGGGCGCACGTGTTGGATGTATCTATATGTGTGCTATGTATCGACTGGATTATAAAATAGGCTTTGTTGCACTTTGCACCGTATATAAACATGCACCTTTTGATGATCTTTAAATTGTTAAGAAATACAGAATTGGACCTGGATTTGTCTATGGGCACAATTAGCTTGATTGTATACAATAGCGAGAAGCTTAGACGGACCGAACGGGACATAATTTTTTTTTCTAAAAATCAGTTCTTTCTTTAAAATAGATGTGTGTATGATATAAGCTTAATCAATAACAGAAATATACCAGAATCAAGAGGCATAAAGGACACTTTTTCACACAATTTTATATAGGGGTAGCAGTTGGTTGTCCAAAGTATAGTAATACATAGGCAGGATCAATACAAAGTATATATCTTGACATGATCCAGTAGCTAACTATATATAGTTACAGGTAGGCAGGAACAGTAAAAGCCAAATTATAGACAGCTTTAAGGTGGCTAATCCTGTCTTTTAAACTTGTTGAAATATGTTATTAAACCTCTTAAGCTTGTGTCTAAGGTACAATTACAGCGTTAGCATTGAACCAAACATGTACACATGTATACACATGTACAGATCTGATTAACAAAATAATAATGAAAATCTTTGCAATTCAAAGTAAATGGATAGGCCTAGTGCGTTCTGCACTATACGGCATATGTATTATGTATGTAACATCGTAAATTCCTCCGATTATTTTTCGGAGCACCCGTCTATATGACGGTACAATGGAGTCAGATACACTCCACAATGGATTACTGGGTTTAGTGTCTATGGCATCCAACAACCAACTCTTCCAGCACAAACTAACTACAATTTATATACAGCATTCCTAACACGGTTTTTTATAATTATCATTAAAAAGTTATATATCAATAATTGCTTTAAAAATAAGAATAAACACAGTCATATTATCGTTACATGTTATACTAGCCAATAGTATACAACATGTACATTTAGTAATAGTAACAAAGTAAAAAAGCAATCAGATTACCTAGACATATACATGTTAAAACATCAGTTATCAGCAAATACTGAAATACTTATTGGTCTGCTTCACTGATGATTAAGAAATGATATTCCTGAATTTAGGCCAATCCTTCATACTCTTCATGTTGTTAAACTTCATATTGTGTGATATTAAACAATTTATCATAAACCTTAGGATTGGTATATATATTTAAACATTATATCAAAATAAATCATGAATTTCTAGGGCTGTCAATACACGGTCCGACCTTACTAGACTTTCACCGCCCGGCTGTCACCAGCCGGCACATATAAATATAGGTAACTTACCTTTCATACGTCAGACGTATTCCTATTAAAACAATTCCTAGAACAATGCTTGGAAGGAACACGTGCCTCTCCAATGGGTAGTAAACGCCAGGAGGAGGATTCTCAAAGTCCTCCCATGTTACATTGTTCATGAGCCAATATTTATCGTCCCAAAACCAGTCCCGAAAATCCTGGAGTTTCTCCATCATTGTACATGTAGGCCTATCGATATCGTGTATATATTCAGGTATATTGGCCAGGTCCTCGTCAGCGAGACGCTTCACACTTTCTCGCGGCTGATCGGGACACACTACAGTTCAGAACACAGAACTAGTTTACCACAATGTACAGGAGTAAATACTACAATAGTAGGTAGTATATCGTTTTTTCAATGTTGCTGCACTGTTCAGGTGTTCTTCTGTATGTTCTTAGTTAAAAGTCTAAAATAATAAGTGCTGCTTAAGTAATAACTGACAATTGAATATATTTTAAATGCTATTTAGACATGCATGGGCTTTGTTTGTTTCATTATTTTAACGTCCTATTAAAGGCCCACTACATTTCCGAAACGGCTTTTAATTTTTAGAATGGGAATGGAAAATGGGATCGAAAATTTTATAGAGTAGCAAAAGTTATGAACTTACCGTTGATAATAAACGTATCATCACCCTCTGAACAATTTGATTAAAATAAATACAATTATAATTTTCATAAAGCGGGTCTTCTTAAATACCGCGCGGTACTTGACTATCACTGCGTCTGACGGCAAAACAGCGAAGTGACTCTCCACTGAACATTATCATATATTACGCAGGAAATTCTGCATATGTTTGGTGTTGTTACATCACCAATGTGTTTTCTGATGTTATCAATGTTTTTTAAGAATTTTTTTAATTTTGCTCCGGAAAGGTAGTGTACCTATAACAGCTAAGGTCATGTAAGGACGGCCTCACATGTATGCTGTGTGAAGTATGTGTGAAGTGCGAGGTGCGTGTTTTGGGAGACTGCGGTATGTTCGTGTTGTGTCTTCTTGTATAGTGGAGCTGTTGCCCTTTTATAGTGCTATATCAATGAAGCATGTCGCCGAAGATATCAAGCAACACATCCCACCCGGTCACATTATACTGACAACGGGCGAACCAGTCGTCCCACTCCTTGTTTGCTGAGCGCTAAGCAGGAGCAGAAACAACTACTTTTATAGACTTTGGTGTGTCTCGGCCAGGGGACAGTATCCAGAGCCTTCCTCACTGGGGCGAACGCTCAACTCAAGGCCAAAAGTGAGGCGATGCCAAGGGAGGCATTAGGAAAGATAAAGTCAGTTAGGAAGAAGAGAAAAGATAAGATCCTAAATTTAGTCGCCTTTTACGATCATGCAATAGGGGCAGCAGGTGGTTGGCCTTTATTAAAGTTAAAGCCTAAAGCATGAGAAAAAAATAACAATAGCCTATATACGTATATAATATGTAGATACTCGAAAAACTTTAACAACATGTCACAGTAAACATTAGAAATCTAATTGAAAGTTAGATTTGTCACTATCTTCTTCGATGTTGTTCTCTAGACCTAGAAATATATTTTAAGATTCACCTGTGCCTGTGTATATATTATGGTTTAGTTGTGTGACAAGGTCCAGCCCTTTCAACAAAACATGTTTAACGATCCATTAATAGCCGAGTCATTTAGGACATTACATACTTTTTAGCCATATAGATTTTTAAGGAACGACTAATCATACGTACATGTAGTAAATTGTCACCAAATGATTTCTTTGTCATAAATAGAGTCCCCTCCCCCGAAAAGAACAACATACAAATACAAACCAAAAAACAAAGTAAACAAAAAAACAACAACATATAAACAAACACAAACTAAAAACCAAATACACAAAAATCAGCTGATTTCTACTAACACTAGCCAAGGATACTTAGTCCGCTTTTCAGGAAGAGAAAAGGAAGATAATCGGCTGAATACCATTGGTTAACGAATGTTTTGTTATGTTGTGCAAAAGTGTAGGCTCTTGTTCGTCTTTTACTGCTTATATCCCCTGTGAGGAAGGCTCCGGGTTCTGACCCTGGCCGAGACATACTAAAGTCTATAAAAGTGGTAGTTTCTGCTCCCGCTTAGCGCTCAGCATACAGGGAGTGGGACGACTTGTTCGCCCGTTGTCAGTATAACGTGACCGGGTGGGGTCTGTTGCTTGGTGTCTTCGGTGGCATGCTTCAGTGATATAGCACTATAAAAAGGGCAACAGTTCCGCTATACAAGACACAACACAAATGTACCGCAGTCTCTCAAAACACACACCTCGCACAACATACACACAACACACCGCATACATGGGAGGCCGTCCTTACATGGCCATAGCTGTTAATAGGACTCTAATTAATGAAAAAAACCAATATCACTGTTCATGCATGCCGCCTAAGACATCAAGCAACACTACTCACCCGATTGCATTATAGGTCTACTGACAATGTGTGAGCCAGTCGTCCCACTCTCTAAAAACAACAAACAATCTCTCTTAAGGATGTACTCCTCTGAGAAGTCAATTTTTTTCTTTTTCTATATGAGAAAAAAAAAATTAATACAAGTATTATTTTTTTTATTCATATAGATTTTTGGAAATAGGAGTTCATACCAAAAAAAAGTTCTGGTATTAAACTTTTGTTAATATTTTGCATATCAATAGGGAATGGGTTGTTCTTTCTAAAAATGGGGGGTCCGTGTGCTAACTACTTTATTGCCCGATTTGAATATTTGATATTTGATATTTTTCAGTGTTTTAGAGTAAAAAATAAAAGTGCTCAAATTAGCATTAAATGTAAAAATAAAGGGACAAAAGTCTATCATTTTACACATTAATGCTCATTATTCTAATTACCACGAACCTAGTAAAGATTTTTGCAAAAATTAGCTCGATACAGTTAAAAATGCTGGCGTAGTGTTGATGTAAGTAAAAACAATTTCAGTAAAAAATGTTAAAAATACCCTTTTTCAAAATGGCCGCCAAATGGGTCATTTCTTATAATCCCTGTTTAAAAAAATCTTCAAAAAATAGAAATGTTTTTTTTGACAAATGTCGAACCTAGACTTCAACGGGACTGAAACCTCAGAAGAATACACCTTAATGCTGAGCAGAAACTATCACTTTTATAGATTGTGGTATGTCCCGTCCGGGGGGGGAGAGAGAGAGAGAACCCAGAACCTTCCCCATAGGGGTGGCCACTCATCAGAAGGCCAAAAGTGAAGCGGTGTCAAGGGAGACTTTAGGAACAAAGTTAGTTAGGAAGAAGAAAAAAGATTATATCCTAAACTTAGTCGCCTTTTTTTTCGCTGGCAATATGAGCAACAGACACAAAAGGATAAGTGATCACTCCCTATATGCTGAATGTTAAGCAGAAACTACCGCTTTTATAGACTATGGCGTGCCACTACCAGAGGACAAAACCTAGAGCTTCCTCGGAGGGGCGAGAGGTCAACTTCAGACAAATAGTCAATGGAGAATAAGATCCTAAATTTAGTCGCATAGGGCATCTCTAACGCCCTTGTCTACAGGGTAATACAATGATGCCTTATAAACGTTATTTACAACACAGAAATAATTGTACTGTAAAATTGTTTTATGTCTTGTGTATCTTTAGATGAAAACATTTAAGCATTGGTTGTCATATTTTTGATATGCATTGGTGTGTAGCATAAGTTGAGTGTTTTAACATAGTCAATGGTGAGCGTTAGATCACCATGAGAGATATGCTAGAACAAAAATATGACAGCCAATGCTTATATTTACATTTGAACTAGTCATTCCAATTTCAAAAAGAAAATAAGTAAGAAATAAAGTATGAAAATATTAAAATAAAAAATAACAAAGTAGGAAAATATGAAAATAAAAAACAAATACGTCTGCATATAGCAAGATAACATTTGATGGAACAGCCTATGATTTGGCGGGAAATAGTGGGCTTCCGATGTGTTGCCACTCGCCATGGACAACTGACTAAACAATAATAGTCGATGAAATAGTCCTACCGATAAAGCGGATATACAAAATACAGCACTTCAATCCATTTAAAACATTATAATTAGAATATAATATAATTTTCATATTTATCAATTTTAAGAATAATAAAGAATAATTTTCTTTCAGTGAATTCTCACACAGAATTAAACATTTCGTGACCTCTTGACCTCTGATTATGGTGCTAGTACGCCAGAGCATAACTGACAATGTTGATATTGGAAAATAACACACATTGGGCTTAGTAGCAACATATAGATAAAGAACAGTGACAATTTGAATATTCCTGCAGAAATTACTTTACAACTGCAAAAACAACAAAAGAATGGGAAATAAAAATTGCAGAGTTGCACAACTTGGCTTCATGGTTTGACCAGATAAACTCCTTTCACTGCGCTGTAGAACTGCCAAAAATCTTTTTTTTTCCCTTTTTTTTAGCTCTTATTTGTTTGTTTAATTAAAATCATGCCATGTAAGGACGCGGTATGCGGTGTGTAGCGTGTATGAAGTGCGCGGTGCGTGTTTTGGCTCTTACTTGTACTTGTAAAATTAAAACCAATACATTGAAAGTATTGTAATTCTCAAAATGTTGTTAGATTTTGGTGATGAATAACATATTAAAAGCTGTTCTTGATTCGTGAGTATGAACGATACAGCACACATAACTTTAGGAATTGACTTGAATAGACTTTTAATGTTATGGAGACATCACAAAAATCTGTGTGTACTCTAAATAAACCTATAATAAAAAAAAATCTAAATTAATCCTTATACTTTAATTTACTAAAGATAAACTATTCAAAATTCATTTTGGGAATATTTTGTCTATGAAATCAATCACGCCGTTATCTCAGCCAATCCGAAGCGACGTTAAATTTACATTATGGGCTGATGAAGTAAATTTTTAAGACCATGGAAATGCTCGTTATATTTCAAAAGCATTAAGCAGGTTATTCTAAATTAACTCCTTATTTTAATTTAATTAAGTATTCACCGATAAAGATGATCTAATTCTTAATCAAATGAGTGTGCTTTAATCTCAAATTAAAATATCTAAACTGTTAAAATGCTCGTTTTAATATCCCTGTGTTCGGTTTTATCACTAACCGTCCTGCAATAAGATCCCCAAAACCACACTCAACCACAAAAGCTGATTATATCATGTTAATACAGTTACACTATTACATGAAGAACTATCGTGACTGGATGGGACCAAGTCAAAGGTGAATAACTCGCGGTATTTTTATATTCTTAGCAATTATTTTGACTTGAGCATAGTTCCAAATCGCAAATTATTTAGTACATATATATGTGTTAAAAAGAACTGAGTCCATACTGGTCTACTTGTGTCGTGGGTCGTTAGATAACGCCCTACCTGTAGGGTCTTTGTCAACCAAAGGAGACTGGTTGTCAGATTGATTAGGCTGTACATTTTATTATCAGGTCGTAGCAGTATAGAATGTTGCTAGGGTCATACGGACTGTCTCCCCTGTTTAAAATGTGTTGTATTTGTGTTTTCTGGAGGCTGTGGTACAACTGGTTTTCCCCCTTGCTGTTATACAGTTGCCAATAGCTAAAACAAAAAATACTCATCCCAGCAAACAGGCAATTCATGCATACTCATCAACCATTACATCTCACACACACTACAAAACTCTTGTCGGAAAACAATCATTCTTCCTTAGGATGATATCTGATTGGAATAAGATCCTATCACATATAATATCGTCATATTCCACCCTAAACAATTCCTGTCTGCTCTTCTATCCGTATACAAACAATACTAAAAATAAACATATTATTAATTTAGCTTTTCCGGCATCGACACTTCCAAAATCCATTCAAGATACTATCTTCAATTTGTTGAAGTTGGTCATAATGCTAGGTTTACACTATGTTCCCGGCGGCCACGGCAGCCCCATCCTCGATACTCCAGGGGTTCCGATCACTTACGATCTCTACACCCCTGGACTATCTCATAGTGAAATTGAAGGCAGCTCAGCTGAAAATATTTGACCAATCACAGACCAGCAAAGATTTCCTTTGAAGACTACAGAGAGAGCGACGCCCAACTTCAAAGCCACATAGTCAACCACAGTGTACCGTTATACGGCTCTTTTGATGTACATCAAAGGACTAAATTACCTGTTCTGTTCTGTTGCCTCCAGTTTTACGATGAAATAGTCCAGGGGTGTAGAGATCGTAAGTGATCGGAACCCCTGGAGTATCGAGGATGCGGCAGCCCCGTTTGCCCGAAACGTAGTACGCCGTGGAATTTTGGTTGTTTTTCTCTCTGTATTCAAGTTGAGCTAGGTCTTGCGAAGTTTTGCCAAGTCTTTTACGGATTACGTGGTGGACCGTGGATATAGGGGGAAATGACTGCTCAAGGAAGTTAAAGGTACACTACGGTTTCCGTACGGTCTACCAAGGATACCACTACGTTCTCTCTAGGACCTCTACGATCTGATAAGGTCTGCTACGTTTTGCACGTTTTGATCAAGATCTTATACGTTTATCACGGTTCGCCAAGGCTTACTAGGGATGAAAGTCTGATGACGGACTCTTTGGAGCAGGTGTATGCCCAGAGTATTAAAGTTGAATGGAAATAATCAGAAATGAAACGATATCTATTGCCGAAAATTTCTTTAAAACACATTTTGATTCCAAAATGTATTAAAAGAAAAGAAAAATCTTAACTAGATTTGGTAAAAAATATATCATCATTATGATATATTTAATGTATTATATAGCAGCTAAGTAATAGGAGACAGTAGTTTAATATGGCAACGTGTTTCTATGCAGATCATTTTTATGTTATGGTTCTCACTTAATAGGCTTTTTTTGTAAGAACAGCTTTGGTATAATTTGATGGTTAAAATGTGTTTGATAATGACTATTTCTATTATTCATTAATACAAATACTTCATGAAGTATCAAATATGTACCAGACCAACCAATGGTACTCCATTATATATTAATTGCAACGTAAGACCGTAATATGACGCAATACGCCGTAGCGCGTCGGGCTTTCAACCGCTAAAAACCGTGACGCGCCTTACCAGAACGCATCGAAACGGTGACCATCCACCTTGGCTTGCCGTGAAAATCGTGACAAACCTGGATAAAACGGGACAAAGCGTGCAGCCAGTCTGCATTAACCGTGATAAAACGTGTAAAAACGCAACAGAACGTTACAAAACTCGAAAGCACCGTGAGTTTCCGAGGAACGTGCTTGTTGCTGCCCGTTCGACCACGGACCGTCTGCAAGCAGTCTGATTAAAATCATATCTTCGATTACGCTCTGATACTCTACGCTCCAGTACTGATATGATTTTAATCAGATTGGTCTGCAAGTTCTGTTGTACTTGTCCGTAAAATCGAGAAGCGTTCCGAAAAACAAATGAACATGGCGGTGATGGTTAAAGTAGGTGAGCTATTAGCCCATTTATTTAAATAATCACGGTTTTTAAAAAATAGGTCCGTTTTTCTCGACCACCGAGTTCATACCCTTGATACTATAATATATATATGTATACTGTTGGTTAAAAATTTTCGTGCCAGGTCCCTGTGTATCAAGGTTATGAACTCGGCGGTCGAGAAAAACGGACCTATTTTTTTAAAACCGTGATTATTTTAACAAATGGGTTCTATACAGCATTGACGGATATCTTACCTTAAAGAAAAATAATTTATCTTTCCACTGAGTGCTTGATGAACAAAATTGGCTAAGTATTGACGAAGTTATGGCTTGATGCTAGGTAGACATTTCCCTGTCCGGTCGAAATGTCGTCTCGGCTCTAATGGGCACCTCAAAAACCAAGCCAAAATCACAAAATCTACGCTTGTGGTGGTAAACAGTACCCATAGCTGTGTTCATCCACAATCTCCTTTGGAGGTGTCATGACCCATACTTTGTAGAAACTCCATTTAAACATCGTGTATCTCACTTACTTTAACCGTCTGGCCCTGCAGGTAGGGCGTTAGAATTGTACCTGCTGCCCCTATTGCATGATCGTAAAAGGCGACTAAATTTAGGACCTTATCCTTTTTCTTCTTCCTAAATGACTTTATCTTTCCTAATGCCTCCCTTGGCACCGCCTCACTTTTTGCCTTGAGTTGAGCGTTCGCCCCTGTGAGGAAGGCTCTGGGTTCTGTCCCCCGGCCGAGACACACCAAAGTCTGTAAAAGTGGTAGCTTCTGCTCCTGCTTAGCGCTCAGCATACAGGGAGTGGGACGACTGGTTCGCCCGTTGTCAGTACAATGTGACCGGGTGGGGTGTGTTGCTTGGTGTCTTCGGCGGCATGCTTCAGTGATATAGCACTCTAAAAAAGGCAACAGTTCCACTATACAAGAAGACACAACATGAATATACCGCAGTCTCCCAAAACACGCACCTCGCACAACATACACGCAACACACCGCATACACGGGAGGCCGTCCTTACATGACCATAGCTGTTAATAGGACGTTAATTAATCAAACAAACAAACTTTAATCGTCACCGCCATGTTCATTTTTCTCTCGGAACGCTTCTCGACTTTACATATCGTGACTACATTATGTAAATTATGTAATGTTGTGCTTGTGTGTAAACTCGAGAAGCGTTCCGAAGAACAAATGAACATGGCGGTGACGGTTAAAGTAAGTGAGTAATGTACACGATGTTCGATCCTAATTCTTCATTCAACATCTTATCTTAAAGAAATTCATCTGATATATTGAGATATGTTCATATTTTCACGCATTTTTCTCAGTTTAGCACGGAAATACCATCCGGGTTACATGTTTGAATACAAATTAGGAGGCTTTATTCTCATTTTCATATATAATTGTTGGATATATAAAAAAATTAAGCTTTCACTGTTCTAATTTTTGATAGGTTTCAATAAAAAAATGAAATAATATCGAGTTTTTAAAGCGATTTAGCACGTACCCCTCTCATTTGTTTAGGATTTTTCCGGAAGTAGATACCAAACAACCGGGGCCGGATCCCGTTACCCATACCAGAAACATATACATAGAGATTGGAAACTCCTTCTTTATCTTTGTTGACAGGCAGAGGGACCTCCGGTTTATAGGCATTTTGCCTTGGCTAACTACTTTTAAGTGAATTCTTTTAAACATGATATTTTTGCATCAACACAAAGTTTTAACATTATATCATGGTTTGATTTGATCAGTTTTCCCGATTGATGTGATTTAATATGATTTTTGAAAGCACAAAAATAAGCAATTTTACCTGATTTTTCGAAAATCAGGCATTCAAAACCGGAAGTGCGTTTTGTTTTATTAATAAATAAGTTAAAATATCATTTTTAATCCAAAATCGTACTCAAACCATCTGTAAATTACGGAACAGTTTACAACATGTCAAAGTTATTCTTTTATATTCAACTATTTAAGAGTTTATCTAAAAACCCCTAAGCACATACAGAGGTACATCTGCCGATCGTAAAATTGGAGGAGTTGCCAATCTCTATGTATATATGTTTCTGCCCATACAGTGAGATTACTGGTGGGAAAAATGCCCAGTTATGGCACATATAACGTTTGAAAATTCGCGCGCTGTATCTTTGAAGCGTTCGAATGACGTGGATTCGAAGTAGAGTCGGTAACAGTCATGGCGACGGTGCAAGCATTTCGAGAATGGTTCTGGAACGAAAGGGTGTGGTTACCTGGAAATATTACATGGGACGAGTTTGAAAACCCGCCGCCCGGTGAATACTACCCACTAGAAAAACATTTACTGCTTCCGAGCTTCTTATTAGGCGTTTTTCTGCTTGGAGTCCGTTATGTTTACGACAGGTAGGCACAACACACGTGTTTCGATAGGATGACATGTAAGCTCATGGCCTACATTCTTGTGTACCGTATAGTCATATATCATTGCATGTCTTCATATTTCCTAATTAGCGTGTTTATTTCTGTTTAAAACATGTCGTCGTTATGTACATATACAGTACAGTATGTATATATGGTTATTATTTCCTTATTTACAAAACTGTAAACATTTTGAGTCGGAACTAAGTCAGTTGAAAGGCAATACAGAAAATCATGACGCCGATTCTTAATACAGCTTTTTGTTACAATACTTCGAAAATCAGGGTTTGAACCAGGACCTCCGAACGCTACCCATGACATGGCAGTTACTCTAGCAACTGATTGAGCAGTCGCTCGAACACCCAGTGTCTAAACTCCACTACACTCCATTTAAAACCTATACCCTGGGTCACTAGACAGGGAATCAGAGTTAAATGTCTAAATATATCGACCATTCATAATGCTCAACACAAGTGCTATTTTGGAGCTATTTTGTGTAACTGTTATTAAAAAGGAATCCTCATCCAAATAACACCCTTGTACACAATTGCATTATATACTCAATCACAGACCAATTTAACTCATACATGTATACTCCTGCTTGAACGCACAAACATACATGTACGCAAACCGAACAAAGTCAACAAACAAAATACAAGCTATGACTCACTGACAGGACATCAATTTCAGGACAAATGGACAAACTATAAATAGACACCCAGGTAAACAGGACATGCTCCCTGTAAATGGTAATTAACGTACGATATACTAGGGTACACAACACTGAACTATAAGCGATATACATTTGACCCAGCTATGACAATCCTTTAATGCCTTTCCCTGGCATCGATTGCTTGAGTCTGGA
Source organism: Argopecten irradians (assembly GCF_041381155.1). Taxonomy (NCBI): domain Eukaryota; kingdom Metazoa; phylum Mollusca; class Bivalvia; order Pectinida; family Pectinidae; genus Argopecten; species Argopecten irradians. The sequence continues at coordinate 29,615,751 of NC_091135.1, read as the reverse complement.
ACTCATTCAGCTTCAAATCAAAAATGTATTTCTAACACACTCTTCATAATCAATGGAGGTTGCCATGTTGGTGTTTATCTTTCGATCTCCCGAAGTGCTAAGAAAGGTTCTTGATTGGTCGAAAATTTCCATAAAGACATTTTTTTTTGGAAAACGATGCAACTCATATCATGCGACCCACGGTATCAGACCGTAGGCTGATTAACTTCTGTAAGTATAATTAAAATTTGTAAGAATATGACAAAACCTTTCATTAGACTGTTAATCAAACAATAAAAATCAACTCTGAGGAAAAACAATTAAAAAAAACGACGAAATGTGGACACCCGCAACACAGTCAGTGGCCATAATACAGTACACAATCAATTTTTACTACAATTGTATTCTTAGTAATTTTATATTTTTAAAAACTCCTATTCAGAAATCAATTGCAAACGTAACAAACTTTAAAGTTTAAAATAGCAATGTTATATATCAAAGCTAGTTACCTAGGGCTTATTTTGAAATAATGAAAATGCTCTTCGGTGTTCCAATATGTCGGAGTTGTTAATGATTTTATCTATATAAACAACGTCTGATGACGCTGCCATTTCCTTTTTTGTCTATAGTTGTTGATAGTAAAATGGCTTCATAAAAACTTATTGATATTTCTGGATAAATGTGGCATGGAAAATATAATAAAAATAAAAAAAAAATGTAAAATTGCTAATAATACATGTATCTATATGGTAAAATTTTTCTTTATGTACGGTATTATTTATGGGCACTGACTGTATGTACTTGGTCACCGACGATTGGGCCAGTTCATATTCTGCTACGTTTCACCTCTCCAAGTCTTTACCCCTGAAGACACAGCATTGAATCACGACATTTCCCCTGGCCTGCTAAGCTTACCTTATATACTACATTGTATGCTTTAACAGGATTTGGTAAGCTCATCATTTTTAATGTGGAGAAGAGAAATATCACAGTCAGATAGAGGTTTAAACCAGAGACCTCCAAAAACTAGTTAGATGAATTAGTTACTCGATCTACTCATTAAGCAACCTGGTCACCAATGATTGGCCCAGTCCAATTCAACTACAAATAAACCAAAATCAATAATCAAGCACATGCAGTATAATATGTTCATTCCAGTGTATGTGAAAGTGTTTATTGTTTACGTCGCTAGTTTCTGTATCTGTCATGTGAATGTCAAGACATTACACTGTATATATATATATATAAATGTAAAAGAAATACACTGAATGTTGATATACATGTATTATCATACATATGAGGAAGAATCGACCAATGAAATATGTTTCAGAGAATTAAGTAAAACAAATTTTATTAATTATGTGTACAACTTCATGTATGTCTTAATTGATTATATATTCTTGATAAGTTCAAACCTGTTTGATTTACAGTGTAATTTGTAATAATAAAAACCAAATTATATATTATCAAAGGTGTATACAGATAATTGGTACAGTTGGGTACATGCAGCCATGAACACTCATATAAAGTCTGCATTATGTGGTCATGGGATTTTTTTTGCAAATTTTGATCATTATTTATGCATTTGCAGCAATGGGTTTTAATGCAGTCTCCCATTTAACCACACACCTAACATGTACACTATATATACATACACCCTACACACCGCATGGGAGGCTGTGACGTCTTTACATGACCCTGGCTGTTGATTAATAGGGTGTTAATTAATCAAACAAACAAAATGAACAGCTAGCTAGTACACAGAATTTAATGTCTTGCATATGAGGATCATTCAAGTGGAATATACAGCAATGTATAGAACCAAATATGGCTTATTCTGGTATAATAATGAGATATAATATTAGACATGTTCAATGCTTGTGTTATTTTAAGGTTCAATTGCTCTGTTTGGAAGTTTTGGATACATAACTTAAGTGTAACAACGTACATTGATGTATGATCACGCACTGCTAGACATATATAGCAATATATTTTATCTCTTTGACCATTGGTGATTTTGTGGGTGTTTTTCAGCGGTATATAATATAAGCCCTGTCCTATGTAAGGGGCAGTACTAGGCTACCAACTTTGAAGGACATGTATATAAGCTGTATGACTTTTTAGGATATAATGTTACATTGTCTTTTATATATGATTAACTTTGGTTATAATACAACTGATTACTGCATGTGTTGAGTGTCCTAAGTCAACCATATATATACATACTGGCTGGGTATTGATCAATGTATTATTTTGTATTGTACAATGTATTTTATGTTGATCAATGCATGACACTTTAATAAACTAATTATTATTTATTTAATTTATAGACCATCTATAGGTTAATTACTTGACTGAGTTAAATTTAAGTCTCAATTAATTGACCTTTCCTAATCACATGTGGTTATTCTGTAATTGTCAATTTGATAGTCTATTCTCCATAACAATTGAGTAAACTCTGCATATCTTTCTAGTTTCTATTACATGGTTAACAATATACTGCATGGTTTCCCTCCCCCTGATATCAATCCCCTGCCTCGATCCTCTCAACAATCTTTTAACACACATGTTCACACACTACTCGAGCAGCTTTTTATTAAGATTACAAAATGTAAAGCTCATACATGTCAGCCCACCGTAAATTATTATAAGACATTATGCAGTTTTGTGATATTTTTATTTTCAAATAAGATTATAACATCATGATACATGTATTAATTAAGAGATCAACTGGAAAAAAACAGGAAGTTGTTTGATAAGCTGAGTGAATACCTTTCTATAATATATTATTGATGGACATAATTTGAACTTTAATTCCTGTTCAGTTGGAACTCAAGGTGCGCTGAGTCCGCTGACAGTATTTAAACAAGAATGAAGTGGCTTAACTTAAGCTTCTATTTATAATAGTAGTGTATGTATTGTGAAGATAACAATTCAGCTATAGTTAGATCCCAGCCCTTACAAGGTATGAGTGGATTTATAGACTTACAGTTACTTCTCTACTTTCTCTGCTGATCAGATGGTTGAAGGACAGATCTAGATGGATGAGGTTATAAAAGAAAAACTTACAATGCCCAATGTGTTTCTGAAGCAAAAATTAGAAGTTTATTAATAACTGTCAGTTACAACTTCAAAATATCTATTATCACGACTTAATGTTACAATTGTACATCCAACAAATGCAAGGTTCCCTGTGTAAATCTATATATATTAACAAGAGATCCCATAGGGATCTTGGCGCCGGGGCCACCAAAGAATGATCTATGTCTGACAAAGGAAAGATGGATCTTTTCTCTACTTTTTAAACTTTTTCAAACATACTACACATAAAATTTGAGACAGATCACTTCAGTACTTTCTGAGAAATAGCAGTAACAAACTTCAACTATCAAAATCCAAGATGGCTTCTTGACGGTCATCTTGTGGATCAACCCGTCCCAAATCGCAATGCACAACTAGGGCCCTAGTGGAACCTACATGTGAAATTTGAGAATAATCAATTCACTAGTTTCTGAGAAATATTGATAATAAAACTTTAAATATCAAAATCCAAGATGGCTGCCTGGCGGCCATCTTGTTAATCAATCCGTCCCAAATTGCAATATGCACAACTAGGGCCCTAGGGGAACCTACATGTGAAATTTGAGAATGATCCATGAAATACTTTCTGAGAAATAGCGATAACAAACTTTCATTATCAAAATCCAAGATAGCTGCCTTGCGTTCATCTTATTGACTGTTCCGTCCCAAAACGCAATATGTTCAACTATGGCCCTAGGGGAACCTAGATATAAAATTTGAGACAGATCCCTTCAGTACTTTCTGAGAAAAAACGATAACAAACTTTAAATATCAAAATCCAAGATGTCTGCCTGGTGGCCATTTTGTTGACGGATCAGTCCCAAAACGCAATATGCAAAACTAGGTCCCAAGGGGAACCTACATATGAAATTTGAGAAAGATCCCTTCAATACTTTCTGAGAAATAGTGATAATAAAACTTTAAATATCAAAATTCAAGATGGCTGCCTGGCGGCCATTTTGTTGACCGATTGGTCCCAAAACGCAATATACACAACTAGGTCGCTAGGGGAACCTACATATGAAATTTGAGAAAGATCCCTTCAGCACTTTCTGAGAAATAGCGATAACAAACCTTCACTTTCAAAATCCAAGATGGCTGTCTGGCGGCCATCTTGTTGACCGATCCGCCCCAAAATGCAATATACACAACAAGGGCCCTAGGGGAACCTACATATGAATTTTGAAACAGATCCCTTCAGTACTTTCTGAGAAATAGAGATGGTGGGCTAAAAATGTAGGTTGAACTTCATTTCCTGGGGAACTTATACATGTACATAATTTGCCTATCTAAGATTGCCTAGGATTGGATGATTTGTGTAATATCAATGATAAGTTAAAATATTGTGTCAATTTTATATTATATGAGATTTTATGAAACTTGTCTCACAGTTTAGATGTTTGCTTGCCAAGGGTGGCAAAATAAAAACTCCTTAGACTTGTTTCATAAAATCTGATGTAAAATGTATACATGTACTCATGCATTTAGGATCCCTTAAGTACCTTTGAATTGCAGAAATGAACTATTGTAAAATGAGATTCATTGTAGATACTAAAATTGTTATTTTTGTAGTATGACCACTAAGATCTGTATCAATTTCTTTTGCCGTGTCATATATGATTCGTTTTGATTGCTTATGGTTTTGAGTTTTTTTTACCAGATTATTGGTGGTACCATTTGCCAAGTACATGGGCCTGACCTTCAAGAAAACTTACTATGTAGAAAAGAATCCTACTCTTGAAGCTGTGTATATGAGTGATAAGTTCCCAGAGCAAAGCCAAGTCCAGGTAATTATAGCTTAGTGTCTCCATGCATGCTGACTGATCATTATTTTTAGTGACTCGGCCTATTTGGTTGTATGCAGATGTTGTATATGACTACAATTTTAGGATTGAAATGCCTTTATGACTATGTTGAACTAATCTATCTAATTATTTAAAGATGCTCCACCGGTGACAAAATGGTATTTTTTCACTATTAAAAACAGGAGCAGACGATTTAGTATATTTCTTCAGATACAAAAGTTACTTACTTTACATCATTACCACCATTGAAAAGTTTGAGCTTCTAATTTAACTTCAAGTTAAAAATATGAAAAATAATTAATTGCATCCCGAAAAAATTCTGTACCACTATATCCTGTATGGAATGAACTACTGAATGCACATGTACCAGAGGCAAAATAAATTATTTTATATTATATTTTGTGTTAATTAGACTATTATATACACGATTGAACACCAATTATTGTTCAAATGATGAATATCATTTATGCTCTGTCGGCGGTGGAGCATCTTTAAAGTTGTATGGTCTATAACTTTGGCTGTTTTTTGTCATAGTGAAAACTGTTTAAGTGTTATGCATATTTTTCTCCGTCTGTCTGAGTTTTAAACTTTCTAATTTTACCCTTTTTTATAAAGTTGCTGCACTGGGAGTATTTTTTATTATGAAAGTAAAAAATCTTTTAACGTGCAGTGTACATGTGAAAAATAGGCTCAAAAGATGCCGAATTATTCTGAATTCTTCCGAACATTGTCACAACAATTTCTTAGTAACAGAGAAAATGTCAACAATTTTTCAGAAACAAAACATGTGGTTGACATCAGCAGACTGGATCTACAAAGAAAAATAAGCTTGCACATTACAATGTTTGATACACACAATATTTTGCTTCAATGTGCTAATTGGATGGACATATACTAGCATGATTTGCTCATATTAGTCAGAAGGAAAACAAACACATGTGCGCTTACGCTAGTTACCTGGCTCACCAACGTGCAGGTCGTGTCGAACGTCAGTCATGTGATAGGATTCAGAATCTGACAAAATCCGAAGTCACTGAACATGTAATTGAAGGTTCTTTATTCAAAACCAGGAATATATCATCCCTAAATTCCGACTCTCTTATGGACAGACATATGCTTTTAGGGAGCTAAATCATCAAGTTACATGTCAATGTTCAAACATCAAATGTTTAAGTGACATATATTGTTACAGTGAAATAAGCATGCAATATAACTTTAAACATTACCCCTTAACACCCTTAATACTCCAGGGGAAGCAACTGTTGTACATATAATTTAGATGTCTACTAGTCATAGAGTTCTGCACAGATTTTAAACAACATTGACAAGAAAGCAAATGTTGAACATATAATTTAGATGTCTACTAGTCATAGAGTTCTGCACAGATTGTAAACAACATTGACAAGAAAGCAAATGTTGTACATATAATTTAGATGACGACTGGTCATAGAGTTCTGCACAGATTTTAAACAACATTGACAAGAAAGCAAATGTTGTACATATAATGTAGATGTCTACTAGTCATAGAGTTCTGCACAGATTTTAAACAACATTGACAAGAAACATCTTTAGGGAAGGGAAAGTGTTTATTTCACAGCGCTATACAGCTAGTGTATTGGAAAAATAACTCTAATGTAGTCTTTGAAAAAGGATACCAGTAATCCAAAAATGAAATTTTCTATATATATACTGATTTATTACAGTCGAGTGCGGAGCGGAGAAATATCCAACTCTACACTTCCAAACCTAGGCCTAAAGTGAATACAAAATGATATTATACAAAAAATACAGGAACAAACATGTAAAGAGCACTTAGTCTAAATGTGATATACAATAGTCACTAATTATTTGACGCAAGCGTTACCGGCATTGAGAAGTGCTAAGAAGGATTATATCTAAAAGAAACACAGGTAAATATGTTAAAATAATATATAACTATTATGAAACGGCTATATTTAAAATGAAGCTTTGCATTTTATTTCTAAACTTAGAATATTGAGTATGTTCGAGTAGATCAAAACAAATAAATAATATCAAAAATGTCCGAATGTGAATCTGTCATAAACCGCGTGACATTTGTATTAATCTTTGATCTGACCCCCCTGGGACAGGAAGGCCAGGACTCGGGAGTGATATATATACAGTGCTAAATCCTTTAAATCACTACTTATTATATACAGTATTAAATTATAAGTCATATATTTCTGAATGGAATGTAACCGGCATGAAATATCTTTAGGGAAAGAGCAACATAGTTTTTATAAATCTCAGCTCTGACCCCTATGGGGCAGGAGGGGTGGGGCCCTAGAAGTAAATTTTTAAAATCTTTGAGGAAATAAATAGCAAAGTTGTATTATGATCATTTCTTGGTATATAACAAATCAAGTGAAGAATACAGGTCCTCTGGGCCTTTTGCTTTTTAGCCCACCATCATCAGATGGTGGGCTATTCAAATCGCCTTTCGTCCGTGGTCCGTCCGTCCTCCGTCCGTCCGTCCGTTAACAATTCTTGTTACCGCTATTTCTCAGAAAGTACAAAAGGGATCTTTTTCAAATTTCATATGTAGGTTCCCCTAGGGCCCTAGTTGTGCATATTGCAATTTGAGACTGATCGGTCAACAAGATGGCCGACCGGCGGCCATCTTGGATTTTGATTGTTAAAGTTTGTTACCGCTATTTCTCAGAAAGTACTGAAGGGATCTTTCTCAAATTTTATATGTAGGTTCCCCTAGGGCCCTAGTTGTGCATATTGCAATTTGAGACTGATCGGTCAACAAGATGGCCGACCGGCGGCCATCTTGGATTTTGATTGTTAAAGTTTGTTACCGCTATTTATCAGAAAGTACTGAAGGGATCTTTCTCAAATTTCATATGTAGGTTCTCCTAGGGCCCTAGTTGTGCATAATGCAATTTGAGACTGATCGGTCAACAAGATGGCCGACCGGCGGCCATCTTAGATTTTGATAGTTAAAGTTTGTTATACCGCTAATTCTCAGAAAGTACTGAAGGGATCTTTCTCAAATTTCATATGTAGGTTCTCCTAGGGCCTTAGTTGTGCATATAGCAATTTGAGACTGATGGGTCAACAAGATGGCCGACCGGCCGCCATCTTGGATTTTGATAGTTAAAGTTTGTTACCGCTATTTCTCAGAAAGTATTGAAGAGATCTCTCTCAAATTCAATAAGTAGGTTTCCCTTAGCCCCTAGTTGGGCATAAAGATTTTGGGACTGATAGGTCAACAAGATGGCCGACAGCCCGCTTCTTGGATTTAGATAACTAAAGTTTGTTACCGCTATTTCTCAGAAAGTACCTTAAGGGATCATTCTCAAATTTCACAAGTAGGTTCCCCTAGGGCCCTAGTTGTGCATATTGCATTTATCGGTCAACAAGATGGCCACCTGGCCGCCATCTTGGATTTTGATAGTTACCGCTATTTGTCAGAAATCACTGAAGGGATATCTCTCAAATTCCATGCATAGGTTCCCCTTGGGCCCTAGTTGTGCATAGTACCTTTGGGACTAGTCTGTCAACAAGATGGCCAAGCGGCCACCATCTTGGATTTCACCACTGTTTCTCAGAAAGTAATGAAGCGATCTGTCTTAAATTTCATATGTAGTATGTTTGAAAAAATTTAAAAAGCAGGGAAAAGATCCCTCTTTCCATTATCAAACATAGATCATTCTTTGGTGGGCGCCAAGATCCCTCTGGGATCTCTTGTTTACAGGGTAAAACTTATTGCGATACAGTTTTATTTTCTGCTAGACAGTTATTAGCTGTCTTTTGAAAGTTTTCATTTCCTTCTCCAATAGTGCATTCTGTGTTGCAGATACGTGTATTTTCATTGTTACATGACATATGTGAAGATCATGAAATTGTTTTACAATATTGGTATACAACAATAATGAAATTCATTATAAATGTATACATGTAACTGTATTATAAATTGTGTTTTGCTTTGCAAGGAATTATCCAAAAAGACTAGTTTGACAGAAAGACAAATTCAGAGATGGTTCAGACACAGGCGAAGTCAGGAAATGCCAGGGAGGATGAAAAAGTTCAGGGAGTGCAGGTAAAATACAAAAAGTTCAAGGTGTGCATGCAGGTAAAACATAAAAAGTTCAGGGAGTGCAATTAAAGTATGAAAAGTTCAGGGAGTGCAGGTAAAGAACAAAAAGTTCAAGGTGTGCATGCAGGTAAAACATAAAAAAGTTCAGGGAGTGCAAGTAAAGTATGAAAAGTTCAGGGAGTGTAGGTAAAGAATAAAATGTCGGGGAGTGCATGGTAAAGAATAATATGTTCAGGAGTACAGGTAAAGAATAAAATGTTTGGGGAGTGCAGGTAAAGTATAAAAAGTTCAGGGAGTGCAGGTTATGTACAGAAAGTTCAGGGAGTGCAGGTAAAGAATGAAATGTTAGGGGAGTGCAGGTGAAGTATAAAATGTTCAGGGAGTGCAGGTAAAGTATAAAAAATTCAGAGAGTGCAGGTAAAGCATAAAAAGTTCAGGGAGTGCAGGTAAAGAATAAAATATTTGGGGGGTGCAGGTAAAGTATAAAATGTTCAGGGAGTGCAGGTAAAGTATAGAATGTTCAGAGAGTGAAGGTAAAGTATAGAAAGTTCAGGTAGTGCAGGTAAAGTATAAAATGTTCATGGAGTGCAGGTAAAGTATAAAAAGTTCAGAGAGTGAAGGTAAAGTATAAAATGTTCAGGGAGTGCAGGTAAAGTATAAAATGTTCAGGGAGTGCAGGTAAAGTATAAAAAGTTCAGAGAGTGATGGTAAAGTATAAAAAGTTCAGGGAGTGCAAATAAAGTATACAAAGTTTAGGGAATACATGTAAAGTATAATAAAGAGTTCTTGAAGTGTTGGTATGTTTTTAACAGATTTTTCTATCTCCCACCATATCGAAGTAGCAAATTAAAGTAAAAAGTGGGCAAACCTGCCTCTTGAAATGGCCTTATAAAATCTCTTTTTTTTTCTAGCTAAGTGACCAGAGCTAAAAGTATACATTTTGTTTTAAGTACAGATCTTTCTGATATGATTTTATCATATGCCTTTTGATAGGACGGAAAGGTTGGTATATGATTGTTGTGGCTGCAGTGTCAGATCTTTGTTTCTCTATTTTCAGCTGGCATTTCCTGTTCTACTTATCCAGCTTCTTTGTCGGTCTATATGTTCTATGGGATGTAAGTATATAGATAGGGTCTTCCACCGGTACCAAGGAGGACATGTACGTCCCAGTATATAGATAGGGTCTTCCACCGGTACCAAGGAGGACATGTACGTCCCGGTATATAGATAGGGTCTTCCACCGGTACCAAGGAGGACATGTACGTCCCGGTATATAGATAGGGTCTTCCACCGGTACCAAGGAGGACATGTACGTCACACGTCCGGTATATAGATAAGGTCTTCCACCGGTACCAAGGAGGACATGTACGTCCCGGTATATAGATAGGGTCTTCCACCGGTACCAAGGAGGACATGTACGTCCCGGTATATAGATAGGGTCTTCCACCGGTACCAAGGAGGACATGTACGTCCCGGTATATATAGATAGGGTCTTCCACCGGTACCAAGGAGGACATGTACGTCCCGGTATATAGATAGGGTCTTCCACCGGTACCAAGGAGGACATGTACGTCCCGGTATATAGATAGGGTCTTCCACCGGTACCAAGGAGGACATGTACGTCCCGGTATATAGATAGGGTCTTCCACCGGTACCAAGGAGGACATGTACGTCCCGGTATATAGATAGGGTCTTCCACCGGTACCAAGGAGGACATGTACGTCCCGGTATATAGATAGGGTCTTCCACCGGTACCAAGGAGGACATGTACGTCCCGGTATATAGATAGGGTCTTCCACCGGTACCAAGGAGGACATGTACGTCCCGGTATATAGATAGGGTCTTCCACCGGTACCAAGGAGGACATGTACGTCACGGTATATAGATAGGGTCTTCCACCGGTACCAAGGAGGACATGTACGTCCCGGTATATAGATAGGGTCTTCCACCGGTACCAAGGAGGACATGTACGTCCCGGTATATAGATAGGGTCTTCCACCGGTACCAAGGAGGACATGTACGTCCCGGTATATAGATAGGGTCTTCCACCGGTACCAAGGAGGACATGTACGTCCCGGTATATAGATAGGGTCTTCCACCGGTACCAAGGAGGACATGTACGTCCCGGTATATAGATAGGGTCTTCCACCGGTACCAAGGAGGACATGTACGTCCCGGTATATAGATAGGGTCTTCCACCGGTACCAAGGAGGACATGTACGTCCCGGTATATAGATAGGGTCTTCCACCGGTACCAAGGAGGACATGTACGTCCCGGTATATAGATAGGGTCTTCCACCGACCGGACCAAGGAGGACATGTACGTCCCGGTATATAGATAGGGTCTTCCACCGGTACCAAGGAGGACATGTACGTCCCGGTATATAGATAGGGTCTTCCACCGGTACCAAGGAGGACATGTACGTCCCGGTATATAGATAGGGTCTTCCACCGGTACCAAGGAGGACATGTACGTCCCGGTATATAGATAGGGTCTTCCACCGGTACCAAGGAGGACATGTACGTCCCGGTATATAGATAGGGTCTTCCACCGGTACCAAGGAGGACATGTACGTCCCGGTATATAGATAGGGTCTTCCACAGGTACCAAGGAGGACATGTACGTCCCGGTATATAGATAGGGTCTTCCACAGGTACCAAGGAGGACATGTACGTCCCGGTATATAGATAGGGTCTTCCACCGGTACCAAGGAGGACATGTACGTCCCGGTATATAGATAGGGTCTTCCACCGGTACCAAGGAGGACATGTACGTCCCGGTATATAGATAGGGTCTTCCACCGGTACCAAGGAGGACATGTACGTCCCGGTATATAGATAGGGTCTTCCACCGGTACCAAGGAGGACATGTACGTCCCGGTATATAGATAGGGTCTTCCACCGGTACCAAGGAGGACATGTACGTCCCGGTATATAGATAGGGTCTTCCACCGGTACCAAGGAGGACATGTACGTCCCGGTATATAGATAGGGTCTTCCACCGGTACCAAGGAGGACATGAGTCCCGGTATATAGATAGGGTCTTCCACCGGTACAAGGAGGACATGTACGTCCCGGTATATAGATAGGGTCTTCCACCGGTACCAAGGAGGACATGTACGTCCCGGTATATAGATAGGGTCTTCCACCGGTACCAAGGAGGACATGTACGTCCCGGTATATAGATAGGGTCTTCCACCGGTACCAAGGAGGACATGTACGTCCCGGTATATAGATAGGGTCTTCCACCGGTACCAAGGAGGACATGTACGTCCCGGTATATAGATAGGGTCTTCCACCGGTACCAAGGAGGACATGTACGTCCCGGTATATAGATAGGGTCTTCCACCGGTACCAAGGAGGACATGTACGTCCCGGTATATAGATAGGGTCTTCCACCGGTACCAAGGAGGACATGTACGTCCCGGTATATAGATAGGGTCTTCCACCGGTACCAAGGAGGACATGTACGTCCCGGTATATAGATAGGGTCTTCCACAGGTACCAAGGAGGACATGTACGTCCCGGTATATAGATAGGGTCTTCCACAGGTACCAAGGAGGACATGTACGTCCCGGTATATAGATAGGGTATGTACGTCCCGGTATATAGATAGGGTCTTCCACAGGTACCAAGGAGGACATGTACGTCCCGGTATATAGATAGGGTCTTCCACAGGTACCAAGGAGGACATGTACGTCCCGGTATATAGATAGGGTCTTCCACCGGTACCAAGGAGGACATGCACGTCCCGGTATATAGTTTCTAAGACATTTTGTAAGACAACTCACATGTAAAAAAAAAAGTTAAGTCGCATCATTAATACATGCTGTGTAACCATGGTGTACAGTGTTGGTATTTGTAGCTTTTTGGGCTTAAAAAACTGGATTCAAAATCGCTGTTCATGATCAGCAACCATTTTGGATATTGACAATGAGAACATATGATTTACAGGATCAACTTTTCTTTCTTGGTCATATCCTATATATCTGTTATGTTGATACATTTTTTTTATTTATTTTTTTCTATATTGCTGGATAACTTGGAGGCTATTATTTCAATCCTACAATATTTGTTGCATATTTTGTTTTCAGAAGCCGTACTTCTGGGATGCTAAGTATTGCTGGATATCCAACGTACGACAGGTAATATTTATAACCTCAGAGATTACCAACAGGGTATAATTATAACCAAGATTATTGACAGATAATAATTATAACCAAAGTTACAGACAGGTGAAAATTATAACCAAGCCAGGTTTCAGACAGGTAATAATTATAACCAAGGTCACCAACAGGTAATAATTATAACCAAGGTGACCAACAGGTAAAAATTATGACAAAGCCAGGTTACAGACACTGGTAATGATTATAACAAAGGTTACAGACAGGTAATAATTATAACCAAGGTTACCGTCAGGTAATAATTATAACTAAGGTTACTGACAGGTTATAATTATAACCAAGGTTACCAACAGGTAAAAATTATAATCAAGCCAGGTTACAGACAGGTAATAATTATAACTAAGGTTACAGACAGGTAATAATTATAACCAAGGTTACCAACAGGTAAAAATTATAATCAAGCCAGGTTACAGACAGGTAATAATTATAACTAAGGTTACAGACAGGTAATAATTATAACCAAGGTTACCGACAGGTAATAATTATAACCAAGGTTACCGACAGGTAATAATTATAACTAAGGTTACTGACAGGTTATAATTATAACCAAGGTTACCAACAGGTAAAAATTATAACCAAGCCAGGTTACAGACAGGTAATAATTATAACTAAGGTTACAGACAGGTAATAATTATAACCAAGGTTACGGACAGGTAATAATTATAACAAAGCCAGGTTACAGACAGGTAATTATCATAACCATGGTTACTATCAGGTAATAATTATAAATGCAGAGGTTACCGTCAGGTTATGCACAAAATATGACTGAGTAGTTGATTGAACAGTAAAACATTGTGTTATGATTGACTTTCTTTGCTCATCCACTACTTACTGGTTATTAATGCCTTTCCAGCATGTGCCAAATGATATCTACTGGTACTACACTATAGAGATGGCTTTCTACTGGAATCTTGTCTTCACCTTGGTAACTGACCACAAGAGAAAAGACTTCAAGGAACTCGTCGTCCATCATGTTGTCACCATGAATCTTATATACTTTTCCTTTGCTGCCAACCAAGTCCGCATCGGCGTTCTTGTCTTGCTCGTCCACGATGCTGTCGACTTTTGGCTTGATGTATGTGAACAGAATTTTCTTAAATGTGCTTACTTTGAAATATTGGTAGTTCTGATGTAAAAGCAAAAATGATTAAAGATCTGATGTAAAAAATAGAGGATATACATATAATGAAATTTCATATGTCCTATATAGTTCTACAAATTGCATTTTGTGAATGGTCAGGAAACAACGTGACTAATACGCAGCCATCTTGGATTTCGTGATAATTATTTGTTAAAGGTTTCATTAAGCGCCCCACAATTTTCTCAGTTATTAAGTACCTTGGGCACTTTTAGATCGAATATGGTATACATGTATTTGCATTTAGTAAATGAAAAAAAGCTAAATGTCTTTGTTATGACTCAATCTTTCTTGTAATGGTTTCACTAGGTATTCTGTTGGAAAATAAACTAAATAATTGAACTATTACTAATTTGATAAATATAATCATACATAAATCTAAAGGTTCAATTGGAAAAGGTTCTTTGACAAGTCGTATTCTTCAGTGATATTTTAAAGTTTTAATATGACAAATTACAGAACATTGGTTATCATTAATAATTATTTCACAATTGTTTTTAGGGAGCTAAGATGGCCAACTATGTGAAGAAATCCTCCTTAACTGACACACTGTTTGGTATTTTCTTTGTTGTGTGGATTATAACTCGGCTTTATCTCTACCCATTCAGGTAACCCTTCATGACGATGGCTACAATTATCATGTCTGTACTGGATTCACTATACTTAGTAATAGAATATGATGTTAAACTTTGAATATCATAGAATTATAGATAAATAATAGATGAGCGTAATCTATATCGGAACAAGATGTCTCAGCTTTGGAGTTATGTCCCTTTGTGGTAAAAAAATAGATAAGACTTCTCCTCTTAAACTACTGTAGGAATTTCAACGACATATGGTTCAATTATTCTTAACGGTATAGATGTGCATATAATCTATATTGGAACAAGATACCTCTAACTTTTTCAGAGTTATGCCCCTTCGTTACATAATGATTAAATGGCTATCTCTGCTTAAAGCTGACAATGCAAGTTAAAAACATGCATTTGAAATTTTAAAAAAATATATATTAACGAAATATTTTTTCAAAAATTGTTTCTGAGACATCCCCTAGTTATGATAGTGTGGTATCTAAGGAAGTGGCAGCCATTTTTCTTTTGCTCTGCTTAGTAACCTTCACTGGCCAACTCCCTATATAAAGCACGGGACACTTGACACACGTGTGTCATTCTAAACATGTCTTGTCTCAGATACACATGCCCCGATATTGCAAATAACAATGTCAGATTGAAAATAAACACTGCACTCACCTGACAATATTTCATTGAAGTAATAGATGAATGTGTTGTCATCTATATCCCAACATATGTCCAATACGAACTAATAAAACACATCAATATACACCAAGTTTTTAACGTACATGTACATCGACACGTGTGTGTCCTTGATAGTTGTCGCTCGTTCGGGTCAGGTTTGTAGTCACGTGTACATGGTCAGTTGAGTGCATCGAGTACGATGATATACGTGGAGAAATGTGGACGGATTATTGTTTGGATTTCTATTCACTTGCATTGAAATTATATTTTGAGAAACATCTAAATAACAACTTAGAGGAGTTGATATGTTTTCTTGCTAAAAAAAGTCCCGTATAGTTTTACAGGTGAGGGTTTTGTTTACCTATTTGTAGGTGATATATACTGTAGACTGCTAGGTGTATGGGTACATGAATGAGTGCACGTGTGTCGATTCACGCGCTTTATATAGGGGTCGGTGAGTCGTCGGAATGTAAAACAAAAATGGCTGTCCTCAATCGGGGAATGTCTCATAAACGATTCTTGAACAATGAGTATACTTATTTAAAAAAAAATCTTTTTAATAATTTTAACTTGGATTGTCAGCTTTAACTACTAGGGTATTTTAATGACAGTTGTTGGTAATAATCTTTATACAGTGAAGATGTGTGTACATGTAATTTATATTGGTACAAGTTGCTGCACCTCCTAAACCTGGCAAGTTTTAAAATAGAAAAATCCATTTTCTTCATATGTCATTGATGATTACAACATAAAGGCAAACTTTGATAAGTTAGTCAGAGCTCTACTTCACATTTGATGTCAATGTTAACTTGTTATGTACCTTAAATATTTTACAGAGTTGATATTTAATTTTAGCATATTGTCAATTAATAATCTTTGTACATAAATCTGAGACTTTTGTGTCAATTTACCATATTTCTCTCCTGCAGAGTTGTATGGTCGGCCACTTTCACATCCCTGGAACATGTTCCGATCTGGCCAGCCTACTGGTTCCTCAACATTCTCCTCTGGGTTCTACAAGTACTACATCTCATCTGGTCCTACCTGATATTCCGTATACTCGCCACCAAGTTTACAGGCGATAAAAAGGTAGGTTAGCTTTGTCATGTAATATTCTGTATCCTGGCCACCAAGTTTACAGACGATAAAAAGGTAGGTTAGCTTTGTCATGTAATATTCTGTATCCTGGCCAACAAGTTTACAGGCGATAAAAAGGTAGGTTAGCGTTGTCATGCTCACCAAGTTTACAGGCGATAATAAGGTAGGTTAGCGTTGTCATGCTCACCAAGTTTACAGGCGATAAAAAGGTAGGTTAGCTTTGTCATGTAATATTCTGTATCCTGGCCACCAAGTTTACAGACGATAAAAAGGTAGGTTAGCTTTGTCATGTAATATTCTGTATCCTGGCCACCAAGTTTACAGGCGATGAAAAGGTAGGTTAGCTTTGTCATGTGATATTCTGTATCCTGGTCACCAAGTTTACAGACGATAAAAAGGTAGGTTAGCGTTGTCATGCTCACCAAGTTTACAGGCGATAAAAAGGTAGGTTAGCTTTGTCATGTAATATTCTGTATCCTGGCCACCAAGTTTACAGGCGATGAAAAGGTAGGTTAGCTTTGTCATGTGATATTCTGTATCCTGGTCACCAAGTTTACAGGTGATAAAAAGGTTAGGTTAGCTTTGTCATGTAATATTCTGTATCCTGGTCACCAAGTTTACAGGTGATAAAAAGGTAAGGTTAGCTTTGTTATGTGATATTCTGTATCCTGGTCACCAAGTTTACAGGTGATAAAAAGGTAAGGTTAGCTTTGTTATGTGATATTCTGTATCCTGGTCACCAAGTTTACAGGTGATAAAAAGGTAAGGTTAGCTTTGTCATGTAATATTCTGTATCCTGGTCACCAAGTTTACAGGTGATATAAAGGTAGGTTATCTTTGTCATGTGATATTCTGTATCCTGGCCACCATGTTTACAGACGATAAAAAGGTAGGTTAGCTTTGTCATGTAATATTCTGTATCCTTGCCACCAAGTTTACAGGCGATAAAAAGATAGATTAGCTTTGTCACATGATATTCCATATCCTGACCAACAAGTTAACAGACGATAGAAGTAGATTAGTTAGGTAATTTGATCTTCCGTATTCTGGCCATTTGCATGTTGACATGTGATATTTCATATATGTGTTTCAAAATTTGAGTGGCAGTGGCTGAGTGAATTAGATATCTGGACATAGTACCACAAGCCCTCCATCTCTTGGTTGAGATTTCATGTTACCATGGATGTACTGACAGTAGATCAGCCGGTTTTTGTTGATACTCTGGCTTTCCTCCTAAACCTGGCATATCCTTTAATGACCCAGGCTGTTATTAGATAGGATGCTTTTAAAACCAATCAAAACATATTAAATCAATCAATAATTCATATTCTAATCTAAATGTCAGTGGTTCTTCTGACCATTCCAGATTATGTTACTGTGTTTGAAGGTATATTACTACATTAAGTTATTGTATTTTGTCACTTCAGCTCAAAGACCTAAGTAGTGATACTGAAGTATCGACCGGTGGGGAGGAGGAAGAGAAAGAAAGAAAATATGTCACCAATGGATCTCCAGCATTCAGTAGGAATCCCAAGTCTGTAGACAGTAGGAAGAAACGGAGAGCTTAGTTAAGTGAGGATGTACACAATCACCCAAAATACTTATTATTTTAATTGCTCAATGGACGTCAATATGTTTTATGGTCAAGATAGGAGTGGTCAATCCCTCCCTGTCATTTAAATTTGTTGAAGGGTTACATACATTAGAAATAATAGCATCAATTCTTTTGAGAGCTGCTCTCCTCCTGAGCAATTAAAAAAATAATATATATACTTAATCATTATAAAAAAGTATGTT
This sequence comes from Argopecten irradians, assembly GCF_041381155.1. Classification (NCBI taxonomy): domain Eukaryota; kingdom Metazoa; phylum Mollusca; class Bivalvia; order Pectinida; family Pectinidae; genus Argopecten; species Argopecten irradians. The sequence goes on along the minus strand of NC_091135.1, from coordinate 29,597,347 downwards.
GTACGCATAATACGGAGGCATGGATGTTATTGTTTATTTGAAACAATTAAACGAAGCGTTACATTTCCACACACTGTTTGATGTAGTATAAGGAATACTCCTTTAGATAAAAAGGTGTAATAAGCATCATGATAGTTTTTAGGTGAGATGACTTGTATATATTGTTAATGTATCAATTGTATACATTAACTGTTATATGTTATAATACTGTTGCTAGAAAATAAAAGATGTGGCAAGAAATAGATTGGGGGGAGGCGCTCTTTTCACACTAAGTTGGCCCAAACCAAGCTAAGTACAGTGTGTACTACTGACTGAAGTGCCTGTCATTAAATTCAGACCTTTAGCATATCCTGGTGGTATTCATTTTCTTTAACTCTTTGCATAATACAAAATATTACCTGAAGTTTACTAGACTTACAGCTGTACTTAATTTGCCATTTTGATAAGATTATTTTGTGAAATATGTATTTATTTCATTTATAGAAATTCAAATTTCACTTTTAAGTTAAAATCTTCGAAATGTCCCGTAATGTTTCTAGCTGTTCTAGAGAATACTGATCAATTACATAATTTCGAAGAATCTCGCACCATAATTTATTGCAAAAATCCAACGGATGACACTATTTTGTCCTATGGTCCTTGAAATCCTGCTGTCACGTCAATTTTCCTGACATCTTTTTTTTTTTGTGTATGTCTGTCTTGATGTCACAATGAACAGGCAATATTGTGATAGTGATATACGCAAAAATATTACAAGTGATATCAGGCAGATTATGTGAGGAAAAGTAATATGACTTTGTTTTCAAGATGATGAAAAACAAAATCAATATCGAACATCTACCTGAAAGGTTCGCTTTGGCAGAGAAATGAGAAATCCTAAGAAAAGGAATAAGATATGAATTTTCCTTTTTCTTTTCTTAATATTTGTTGACAATCGATTCAAGTAAGCTAGCTGGCTATCTGGCTCTTACATATAGATTTTGGTGAACTTCTATGAACTACAACCATGATATGTACACAGGCGTCAAAAAGATTGTTACAGAAACATTTAACAATGCTACACCTCCAACAGAAAATAACATTTGCACAAATACATAAATAAGATTGATTCAGAATATACCAGTCTATTTTTAACTCTTATAGATCAAAGCAAGGAGTTATTTTGCTTTATGCAAACATAGTCAGTATTGCATGTAAAGGAAAAATTATGCAACCGATTTTTATGGATTGAACAATTGATTAATTTCAAAATTTTGTCTTTATATCAAGATAAATAAGGTACACAAACCTTTCTCATCTGATAATGACGTTTTAAGTGTAAAGTATGTAAATTTTGTAACTGAAAAAAAACACCTAGTTGACTGTACTTGTTTTAAATCAAATTTAGTAAAATAAACTTTTTGTGGTTGTGTAGCACATGCGCCTTCAATTAAACATGTCTAGTAAATCTAATCAAATCTCAAAGATGGTCAGCATATTAAAGGATTATCTCCCTTTTCATATTATGCATGTAATATTTCACATTGTTCATTACCAATTACATGTACATATTATTTGATATGATAGGCATTTAGATAACGCCAAAAATACTGTGCTTCATTTAAAGTTAAATTTTATAAATGGTTTCTACAATTAATATTAACATGTATTGGAACTAAATGGAAACATTTTTTTCAAGAATAGTTTCGAATATGATAATAAATTGGCATCATTTATTATTATAATATCATTGTTTTAAATCGGTTGTACTATCTTTTTTCAGGGCATCAATCTTAAGTTTGTCTTACTTATCTGTATAATCTGCTTTTGGTTGTGATATTTTGTTTATTCTTTAGATGGCATAACTGTTATTAGCCAATTTGTCTCATCAATGCATGTTTTCTCCCTGTCAAAATATACATACAGTTAGCATTATTTACCTTAATAAAATAGTACCTTTTTTACTTACAGTATATGATATGTTCGGATATCAGCATTATTTACTTTTTTAATTGTATTTTTATTTCTAGCTTGAATTCTTTATAAGTTTCTGACACATATTGCTATGTTAGGACATACACAGTGCTTATAAAACATTCCATACATTTTTTACTGGTAATTAAGGCACAAGACATGGTTGTGCCTTTTTTATTTAGCATTATGAATATTACATTGTATCTTTACTTAATTAATTTACAATGCACAAACCTTATTAGTAATCTTTTTTGTGTTATAGATAGTAAAGTTATTTAATGTAATGACATTGGTATACGTAGTTCTACTCCTTGACATTAAAGTCAATCATAATAGTATTCAATGAACTTTTTAGTTTTAGAGGAAGAAAAAACCTGATATAATTGTTTAGTTAAGGAAAATACTGAACTTTCTTGGGCTGATGTAGTTATACCCATTATGTAATATATAGCAATCTATGGCTAAGTTCTACTAGAGTAGATAATTATGGTATTAGAATCTGTCATGAAGGTCACTGCTTTTGTCTGACACTTCGGTCATTCCACAGCATTTGTGTATTAGTAAATCACAAATAGTCTCTTTATATTTTACACTAGTCAAATCTGCTCCTATTAATGACTTTTGTCACATATATATAATAACTAAGTACATGTACTTACCAAAAAATATTTTTCTGTCTCGACAAATTTTACTCACCATACTTGTTACTCAGAACAACACAGACACGCTTTTTAGTAAAATATTGTTCGAGAAATCAATGGTTTTTATTCTTATACAGTATTTACTAAAATAGTCAATGTTTAAGAATTGGTATGGAAATACTCTTTATGTATATAGGCTCTGTTAAATTCAAACCTTAATGAATTAAGAGAATTTTTTATTTACAGGTGGGTCTTAATTCTAACGTGTTAAACTCCAAGAAACTGTTTTATTCAAAGTATTTTGTTTGCACACTAAATATAAGTCATTTAACATAGATGTTGATGGAGTTCCGATCAGTACTTTTCTTAATTTTCATTTCATTTGCATTGATTACATTCATTTATTAACTGATTTTGTAATTACCCCATTGAGGTTAAATTGACTTTAACCATTATAAATACATCAGTTTAATTGTTTTCTTGTAGCATTATTGTGGTCAACATTGAACAGAATTTAGCATATATTATACATTAACACATTTTGAAATTCTATAATAATATTCATCACTGTTATTTAAATAACAATTTTCATTTCAAGCAATATTAATGCAAGTTACTGATGTGCCTAATTTTTTGTATAAAAAAAGTGAAAGCTGCATAAGTCAAAGATATATGTGCCATAACTGGGCAAACATTTTGTTATGTTGATTTTTGTTCATTAATCTTTTAACAACCTTAAGTTTTGATAAATTAATTAAGTTGTGAAAATCATTCTAAGGCACGGGCAGACTTACTAGTATATGATGCTTTCAAAACATTTGCAACAACACAGATTTTGTGCATTGTAATAGTTTATCATTATACCCTCATAACCTCAACAAAATAAACATCTATTCCTTATATTTACAGTTTTTCAAGTACATGAATATTACTAATTCCCGCGGCAGTTGCAATTTTTTATCAAAATACACATATTCCCGCCCCCCCATTGTCAACAAATTCGATTAAACAGCTGATTGGAATCTAGTCATTCATATGTTCCCGCTGAAAGTGGGGTCATGATCCCACGTTGCTACACCATCAACTATTCACGTAACAATAGAATCGCAGCGCGTGTTGTGCTAACATTATACACTGATAATGATAATACTAAAAAGCATGGTTATTGAGTCCATGTCAGTGCAAACTGTAAATATAGACATATAACTTCAATATCTTTTTGATTACCCAAAAGTTACCATAAACATTATCATGGATATTTTGTTTTCAGCATTTTTTCATTTTGTAAACATTTAAAAATTGTCTCCCCTGATTTTGGTTTAATATTTGATAGTATAAAAGCATTTTTTGTTATTTTGTTTATTTAATTAAAATCGTAATGATGTAAGTTGTTCTTTGTTAATGAGGTAAAATCTAGAATCAAAAACTTTTTATAAGAATATTAATTTTTGGTTGTTAAACATCTATTTAACATCACATATCAGAACAAAATAAATTATTAGCACTGTAGTGCTATTCTCGTGACAAATAAATAAGAATTACTGTATATATTATATACATGTATATATCATTCTCTTTAATTTGTCCAATATATACAATATAGTCCCTACTATGGTTTGTGAAACTGATATATGTTTTATTAATTTTCATTAGTATTATAATTATCTGTTTTGTTTTAAATGATTTACATTTGTATTGTTTGATGTTGCAGCCTCCCTTTATTTTGATTTAACAGTTATAGATAAGAAACTCATTCCAACAGTTAACTAAGATATCATCAAATACCATTCTTGAATTAAAGACAGAAAAATTAGTTTGTTAGGGAAGCATACCGGAAAAATAGTTATCTCATGATGCAGCATTGCCAACATCATAAAACAGATTCTGTTTAACTGCAATTCTTCACTGATTAACTGCGAAAGATCAAAAAGAAAAATTAAGACTGATATACTGTACTCCTTATGATGTTATATTTATTATGTGTATAGAGTATATGAAATGCCTCACAATGCAAAAATGATCACTTTTCCAGTCTAAAGGAGGTAACAAAATTAGTTAAAAAGGAAAATATATCATTGAAATTCAAGCCAAAAATGCTAGACGATGTAAAAGTTTTTGGCCTTGTGTATAATCAAAAGCCATACATTTTAGATTTAGCTTTTATTGATCTTATTTTAAATTTAATAAACATTTAGATAAGTTATATACCTTTCAAATATGAATCTTCAGAAAAGGGATGATATATATTTCATGCACAGATAATTCTATATGTTTTACACATATGTATACATTGTACATGTATTATATATTGTATGCATATAACACTTTCATTCTTATAGCCATTCCTATACATGTATAGCAGCAGTATATTGGTCTGCACATGTATACATGTAGTTTGTCTGTAGAGCTTTCAGTATATATGTAGTAATTGTTAGTGTTAAAGTTTGTAGAAAATATATTAGCTTGTTATGTGTATTTTTATAATTATGTTTATTTACCAAATAGAAAAAAAAACTCAAATAATAAAGATCAATGCCATCCAAGGGTTATGTTTACACATGACTCATTTAGTCATGCAATATTCTTGTAAAATAATAGATAATAAACAAATCAACACATTTGGTGAACTGGATCAAATCTATACTACTGTAACATATCCCATCAGCTGAAGGGGAGATAATCCAGGGGTCTTTTGTTTGATCCTAAGGGGAGAATCTCTAGGAGTATTTTGTTTAACCTAAGGGGAGATAATCCAGAGGTCTTTTGTTTGATCCTTAGAGGAGAAAATCCAAGATTATTTTGTTTGATCCTAAGGGAAGAAAATCCAGGGGTCTTTTGTTTGATCCTAAGGGGAGAATCTCTAGGAGTATTTTGTTTAACCTAAGGGGAGATAATCCAGAGGTCTTTTGTTTGATCCTAAGAGGAGAAAATCCAAGATTATTTTGTTTGATCCTAAGGGAAGAAAATCCAGGGGTCTTTTGTTTGATCATAAGGGGAGATAATCCAGTGGTCTTGTTTAATCATAAGGGGAGATAATCCATGGGTCCTTTGTTTGATCATAAGGGGAGATAACCAAGTGGTCCTTTGTATGATCTTAAGGGGAGATAATCCATGGGTCATTTGTTTGATACTAAGGGAAGATAATCCATGGGTCCGTTGATTGGTATTAAAGGTAAATAAGTATTATTTCATTTGTTTGATCATAATGGAAATAATGCATAATTGATTGACCCTAAAGATGGTGACCCAGAGGCCCTTAAATGCATGACTCTTTAAGGCAAGTAATTTGTTTTATTGAAAAGGGTAATCCAGAAGACCTTTACTTGACCCTACCAGAAGGTGAATGATTCTAGTGAGATATGTTACAATAGTTTTATATAAACACTAATTATGATGATCCATGTGAAAGCATTATGATCTTAATTGTTTGGATATGCCAAAATGCATTAACAGTGTGATAACTGTTACTGGTATCAACAAAGAAATTCTCTGTAAATAGTGATAATTCAATGACATCATTGTAAGGTCAAACTTTCTGATTGATGAATTATCTTTGTGTAGAGATATAAGTATGTTTTATTATTAATTCATTGGCATCACGTAATAGTGAAGACCATAATATCACAAACATCAGATCTGACTGACCGTTATCAGCTCCCTCAATGATAATATCACAAACATCAGATCTGACTGACCGTTATCAGCTGATGACTCACATTATATTGGTGACGTCTGATGACACAAATACTGCTCCTTCAGATGGCTGACCCTTAGATGACATCTTCCGTTGCTGACTGCTGATGACCTCACTTTGCTGACCTGACCTCAAAAATAGCCGACCTCTGATTACCTCATATGCATATTGCTGACCTTTATTGACCAAACAAATAACTGACCTTTGATTATCTTAATTTGCTGACCTCGGGTGACCTTACATTACTGACCTCGGATGACCTCAATAATGGCTGACCTTTGCATTACGTTATTGAATTTTTTACTATTGGACGTAGATGATTCCTCTTAACACCTGGTCAACCTGATTATACCTTTAATTCCTATTTACTGTGACCTTTCAAAGTTATTATGTCGTTGCCTTTAACCTTGACACATGTGTACTTGAAAGTGTGTTTGGTCTGTATTGTATGTGCATTGCCAAGCTAATATTGATAATAAAATGCTTTGTTCTTCACAGTTCGTCTGCAGAATTATTTGTTGATTAAAACAGATAATACACGTGAACATAAAAGTATAGCATTTCTGTATTAGGGCGGCTGATAGCATATGTCACAGAGCATTATTAATTGTCCGCCAGCATTCTTCGGTGAATCGGTGATAAGATACAAACTTATTTAATACTATACTGTATATCACGGTGCTGGGCCCAATAAAAACTAATTGCAGTGTTATGACTAACTGCAATCCTTGATGGGGACAAAAAAAAGAATATTCTGTCTTTAATTTTACTTTTGAACCCAAACGTTCATTAAGGCCACGTGATTAGTTCTGTGCCATTAATGGATATATGTTACAGAAGATGAACATCTTGGGGTAATGATCTAGAGTTAACAAAGGTCATAGCCAATGGCTTGGTGTATGTACATGTAGTCGTTGGAAATAAATCGATTGAAACCTTTTGCATATTTGACCCTATAAAGTCAAGGTTATAAAGTTAATTATTATTCATGATTTAACATACAATTTTGTATTTGGGCGCAATTACCTGAATTGAGGCATTTATTTTCATTCTGATTTGATTGTTCAGATGTTGCAGGGACCACTTGTCTACTCGGGTCATGTGTATGTATTAGGCTTTCGTTTATGTGTTCTACAAAGCCTGAATTATTACCATTTAAAATGAAGCTTTTTATAAAGTTTATTTACATTTTTTTATCTTTCTCTCGCTAAACTAAACACTTATTTGATTCAACTTGAGTTATCTCCCGTTAAACTTCATACGTCCTATTCCTATAAATTTGTCCGTTGCATCGCAAATCCGGATTCATCCAATATCAATAAAAAGGAATAGACTAATCAAGTGACAGTTAATATACCGCCATCTTTTGTTTGGCCTGCTGCAAATCCCCAATATAATATAAACGAGGGCGTTCTCATTTACACAAAATTAGACATTCTTCATCCAGTATTTCCGGTCATCAAGTGGTCACTATGTATCAATCAACTTCGGACATAATGGACAATGACGCCGATAATAACCGGTAGAGGCCAGAACCTACGCCATTTGTCATTACAATGGGTTGTCTACATGCCTTAGCCTCTAAAAAGCATCCGTAATATATCGTTACTTAGCCGAGAAATTGACAATTTCCCCCTCTGTCAGAGCTATGTCAATAACTGTGACTGGGGGCATATATCGTCAGAGAATTGACCAGTGTTGCTCTATGGTTAGAATCATTGGCCAACGAAGCATCACCGATATCATAAAGGTTGTTGATAAGCGTGCAGGTGACTTGTATTCTTTATAGTTGTTTTATTAGCACATTTCTTGTTAGTTGTGCAGAATTGAATTTACTGTCAAGTGTAATCAAATAATATGTATTGTATGTATGTTTACATGAAATTAATACTAACCGTTATCCTGTATTGAAAAAAAGGAGAACAAAAAAAACCTTTTCTGAATGTTTTTTTTTCTTCATGAAATGAAAAATAATTCTTCACACATACACAAAACTGTTGGTAAGCAATTAATTATTTAAGGAAAATATAGTTTGTGGTCATGCATTTTTATTTCAAATTATATCAATTAGAGTCATTTACAAGAATCGATTTTGAAATAATAACCAGATGCACCATAAAGAGAAAAGTCAGTTCTGTATGGAAATCAACTGGGAGGTGAACGTTCGTGCTTTCAGTTCAAGACGACGAAACGGAAAATATCCTTTGCTGTCATTTCTTTAATTGTTCGGATGAAAACGCGGAAAAGTCTTCCGATGGCTTTCTTAAAAAGCAAATTTTGACAAGAAACATTCCGAAAAAGACTCCCAAAAAAGCCTTAAGAGACCAAAGACCATATCAAGAGAATAAGAGCAATTTTAATTAACTTGAAACAGATTAACATGTAAACTATGTTTTATAAAGGCTACATGTATCTAAATGTATGCCGTTAATACAACATATACCGGAAATAAAGTAAATCCATTATGCTTTAAAAATCCAACTTAAAATACATGAATTGGTCGTCATTGAGATAAGAACGGGTGTATTTAATGGTAAGTCACTATTTGTGATATTGTTAAAGGTCATGCGAACTTTTTTAAAGTGCTATTTTAAAGCTATCTGATTGGTACTTTCACTGCCCTTGATGTATTTCCATTAAATCCATATACTTGTTATCCGTGACAGTAGGTATCTATCGCTATTTGATCCGATTATCTAGCAAGCTGATATATGATTATCTCGTCTATAAACGGATACCGACGCCTCTTTGGTGCCAACTGTTTGCCATCAGCGAGGAAACCGGATGTGAAACTATCTCACTTCCGTTCGGATGGCTTGACAGATATCGACAGTAATTTTCATTATATCTACCAAACCAAGGTACTTGTAGTAACAGTCAACGATTGCTTGACAAGACGTATTAAATTAACACTGCTGTGGCGTATCAACAAGCATTGCCATGTATATCAGTTGGTGCAAGAAGAGCAACATCTACAAAACCCAGGTGGCATTTCTAACGAATTTACTACAAATCTGCTATTTATAGCCATTTTGCTATTTCTAACGAATCTGCTATTTATAATACGTTATAAATAAGCTTGTATAGTTTGTTAAGACAACAGAAAATTCCATCAAGTATTATCATTTTGTCAGTTTGCCAGACGCCAATATGGAATTCGAGTTCTTATCAAATATCATATTTCTTATGAAAATACGTAGTATTTAAGACATTGTTTGTGTCACTTGATATTATATATAAGAATTGAAGCTGTTTTCCGATTTCCATTACGGGCATCTATAATGATTCCGGAAACCAAAGTCTACGACGATAATTAAATGACATGTCATACACACCCATTTGTCAGTTTGAGCGAACTTTGTGTGTATCACATCAGCATGAACTTCAAATGTTTGGCAGCTTATCGTGTTTAAAGTAACTGATCAGCATTTATTCTATTTTTTATGGCTGAATCTGACGGATATCAACCTTTTTTTTACTGAACTCCTCTGAAATAACATATTAATACCTCCATTGAAATCAATGTTATTCAGCATCAATATACTTACTGCCTTGTCTATAGATGTGATAGGAAATATATTCTTTGTATAATAAAATTGAATGGATAACGACAAAATTGACATTTATATATACATGTATCATAATTACTTGAGACGCTAAGTTTCCATTGTCAGCCATTTGTAGGACCTTGTTATCTCCAGTCATTTAGTCTACGAGTTAGAAACTGTTGAACCATTTAAGCATTAAACGTCTTTCAGTTGGCATTCATAGTAGAGTAACCATATGCTGAATGGCTGTAATCAGTTTGGTTACACTATGGCTGATATAATACACCTTGCATCTCCTGTATTTTACAGTCAATCATACTCTAGTACATTTGTACAACAATAGGTCCAAGAGGGTCGTGATGTCCATCGGCCGTTGCATGGTTTATGGTTGTCAAAGGAAAGTGAGATTTTTTTCTCTGCTTTTCTCTTCTTTCCCTTTATTATTTAATTCAAGATGGTAACTAAAGAAAGAATTTACACAGACTGCGCCTGTTATTCAATACGTTTGACTAGCATTTTGTCAATAAAAATTGTTAAAATGAAAAAATGGCAACGTGTCGGACATATTGTCATCAAATCGGTCAAAAAATGCAATGGGTAAAACTAGGCACAAAGATGAAACTGCATATGAAATTCCCTTCAGTTTTTACTGAGATTTAATGATTTCTAATTTTAATTGTCAAAACCTATGATAATGGCTCCTAGTTGGCCAAAAATGGAACAGTCTCAAATTGCGATATGCACAACAAGACACCCATGGGAATCTACATTTACGTACACAATTTGTCATAGTCACCTTTAATTCATCACTTTCTGGGAAATAGCAACAATGATCTTCAATTGTCAAATCCAAGATGGCTGCCTGCCGACCATGTTTTTTTTATCAGCCCCAAAATGCACTATATAGATGACATTTGAGACAATATTCTTCAGTAACTTCTGAGAAATAGCAGCAACAAACTTCAACTATCAAAATCCAATATGTCTGTCGGCCATCTTCTAGACCAATTCTGGAATCTATAGGGTACTGGACGTCTGATGGGTGGATACAGTACAGTGTAATATACGGTATGGTACGTATACGTGATCTATAAGGTTCGGGACGCCTGTTGGGTGGATACACAGTGTAATGCATGGTATGGTACCTGATCTAAAAGGTACTGGACGTAGTGACCAGTAAGGAATTGTCTTCAATGTAAACTAAAAAATATTCAGATCGGATGATTTTTGTGGTGTTCAGAGGATTTTAAAATTAATTACCCCATTTTCTGGAAATGGAATACAGGGCCAAGTAAACAACCTTTCAGAATTTAGTATTTTTTTTGCGCGTCGTAAACCTGTGGATACACAGTGTAACACACGGTATGGTACCTGATCTATAAGGTACTGGACGTTTGATGGGTGGATACAGTGACATATACGGTATGGTACCTGATCTATAAGGTACTGGACGTCTGATGGGTGGATACAGTGTTATATACGGTATGGTACCTGATCTATAAGGTACTGGACGTCTGATGGGTGGATACACAGTGTAATGCATGGTATGGTACCTGATCTATAAGGTACTGGACGTCTGATGGGTGGATACAGTGTTATATACGGTATGGTACCTGATCTATAAGGTACTGGACGTCTGATGGATGGATACAGTGTTATATTTACACTTGCTAGGCTTTGTCACTATACGCTAATACTAGCCGATTTTGTTTACCATAACTGCATGGTAACATTGAACTTTGAACTTGCGTAAGGAAATGTTCTGTGCAACGTAAAAGGACTACTTTTTTTAAAAGAAACACATGGCTTTGTTTACATTTTGACGAAACATTACGTGTATATTGTTGTTTTTCATAGAATTTTGGAAAAATGTAAACAATATATACATTTTTTATATTTATATATGATTCAAACAATTTTTAAATTAACAATTGTATAAAGAAACGGAAAAATATCCCGACCGGGGCGACGTGCTTTCATTTTTGTTTAAAATGATGGGTGTCAAATGTAAACATTACCTCTGTGCCTATGTTCGTCCTACGATCGAGCCTTTGGGGTGGACGGATGTGAGACCCTCTGTTAGAGGTCAGTTATAAACATATCCTCTTGTCTTTGTTCTTTGAGTATTTAATCATGTGTATTATAAAACATGCACCGCTAATAATCCACGTTTTGACAGTTCCGCGTCACCACAAATACATTGTATCCATCGAACACAAGTGAATTCGTTTCATCTATCGATGGCGATATGGATCTAAGCGTAGATCATATAATCACATGGCTCCCAAGGATGTAATATCGTCAAGTCAGACGACATCTCAAACACATTGAGCTACTTGAAAATCGGTGTTTTCACAACTTCGACAAACTAAAGTGTGTAAGCGTGCGTCAGCTTCGCCTCGCTGCACAATAACGGTCACCGAGTTCACACATGTTGCCGTGTACAAATTCTTTATGTTATTACGCTATATATTAACTTTTAGCAAAATTGAATATATATTTAAAGTTCTGATCTGATTAAATAAAATTATCTCTGAAATTTACTTTGTTTGTCATGTTTATTTTACACTAAAATATTGAACTTTTTTGTGTCGTCGCGGATTAATAATTCTACCTTACGTGAAGCGTCATCATTCGCTGTTCAATTGAGTAAGCTCCTCCCACTTTTGACCGACTTTTATTGAATAATTACGTCACTTTCAAATGACGATTTTATTGCATAAAATATAAATAAAAAGTCGTGTGAGTGTAAATATAGGGATTGGATTTCGTTTTTATGTTAACCATGCTTGTATGGAGCAATTCCTCTAGAATATATTCAATATGGGGCGCTAACGCGCCCCATAGAATATATTCTTAGAGGAATTGCTCCATACAAGCATGGTTAACATAAAAACGAAATCCAATCCCTATATATACGGTATGGTACCTGATCTATAAGGTACTGGACGTTTGATGGGTGGATACAGTGTAATATAGAGTATGGTACCTGATCTATAAGGTACTGGACGTCTGATGGGTGGATACAGTGTAATATACGGTATGGTACCTGATCTATAAGGTACTGGACGTCTGATGGGTGGATACAGTGTAATAGGTATGGTACCTGATCTATAAGGTACTGGACGTCTGATGGTATGTGTTACGGTATGGTACCTGATCTATAAGGTACTGGACGTCTGATGGGTGGATACACAGTGTAATGCATGGTATGGTACCTGATCTATAAGGTACTGGACGTCTGATGGGTGGATACAGTGTTATATACGGTATGGTACCTGATCTATAAGGTACTGGACGTCTGATGGATGGATACAGTGTTATATACGGTATGGTACCTGATCTATAAGGTACTGGACGTCTGATGGGTGGATACACAGTGTAATGCATGGTATGGTACCTGATCTATAAGGTACTGGACGTTTGATGGGTGGATACAGTGACATATACGGTATGGTACCTGATCTATAAGGTACTGGACGTCTGATGGGTGGATACAGTGTTATATACGGTATGGTACCTGATCTATAAGGTACTGGACGTCTGATGGATGGATACAGTGTTATATACGGTATGGTACCTGATCTATAAGGTACTGGACGTTTGATGGGTGGATACAGTGTAATATAGAGTATGGTACCTGATCTATAAGGTACTGGACGTCTGATGGGTGGATACAGTGTTATATACGGTATGGTACCTGATCTATAAGGTACTGGACGTCTGATGGGTAGATACACAGTGTAATGCATGGTATGGTACCTGATCTATAAGGTACTGGACGTCTGATGGGTGGATACACAGTGTAATACATGGTATGGTACCTGATCTATAAGGTACTGGACGTCTGATGGGTGGATACAGTGACATATACGGTATGGTACCTGATCTATAAGGTACTGGACGTCTGATGGGTGGATACACAGTGTAATGCATGGTATGGTACCTGATCTATAAGGTACTGGACGTCTGATGGGTGGATACAGTGACATATACGGTATGGTACCTGATCTATAAGGTACTGGACGTCTGATGGGTAGATACACAGTGTAATGCATGGTATGGTACCTGATCTATAAGGTACTGGACGTCTGATGGGTGGATACACAGTGTAATACATGGTATGGTACCTGATCTATAAGGTACTGGACGTCTGATGGGTGGATACACATACACAGTGTAATACATGGTATGGTACCTGATCTATAAGGTTCGGGCGTCCGACGGGTGGATACACAGTGTAATACATATATGTACATGGTATGGTACCTGATTTAAAAGGTACTGGATGTCTGATAGGTGGATACACAGTGTAATACACGGTATGGTACCTGATCTTAAGTTTTCTATCGTCGGACAGTATTATTGTACGCAGGTGAGGTAACATATACACACAAAGATCGATATTCAGATTACATTGGTCGTTTGTCAGAAACTAACGTTTGAACCTTATCGGACCAAATAACGGAAGGCCAATTATGCTGTGCCACCTATTTCAACATACCAGCAGACATTACTGAGTAATTTGTTGCAGGACAAACTGTTTTAACGTTATAACAATGAAATATTTACATTAAGCCTGCTCTGCCCTTCCGCAGGACTTAGCAAACAGGGATATGAGAACTAAAGTACGGTTACAGTTCATGCCCACGAGAGTGTCCAAAAACCAGTTTTAGACATTTTATAGGTGAACAATCAGTAAAAAACATGCACTGCATGCTATATTAAAGGAGAAAATATCTTATTCTACCATTATTATACAGTATAAAGAGTACGAGTCCATATCTATATAACCTGTAACGAATTCTCGGATCCCTGCGGCTTAGTCAACAAGCCATTGGCTATACAAGTAGAAGCCAATGCTATAAATTCAGTAGCATAGTGTTTCAATTAAAGCAGAACAAAATTCTTCGTGACATACACAACATCTCTTTGAGAAAGTACGGCTGGCGCTTTACAGTTTTGTGGCCAGCGTGGGAAGGTACTTCGGTCCTCACAGTGTTGTTGTGCGGTGGTGTCACTTTCCTATGCAAAGATTCAATTTAAAAAAAAACCCGTAACAGAGATTATTAGTCTTATCCGCTGGGAAATCAGTGCAGGAGTTATACATACCCTATTGACTTCAGTAAACTAACAATATGTTACATATGTACGAGACAAAAAGTTCAAACCTCACCATGTACCTACATACTAGGGATGTTAAAGAAGGTATTGCTGTAGTGGTAAGCTAATTCATTGACCGGAAATATCCGTAATGACCGCAATGATGTCACATCTTGGGAATCTGCAATCAGCCAACGAGGAACAACAATGGGCCCGGTATTATGCGATCGAGTCCTATGTGTTGGAAATTTACTTATATTTCTACAGCTCAGGGTAAAATGAAGGGCCGATAGACAATTATTCTGTTCAGTAACGGTATTATCAATAACATCAAAATTACAAGTTTAATCTAAAATACCCAGAAAAGAAAAAGTAAACATTAAGCACAGCAAGCCTCTCTTTGACATCCAAAACAGGTAGCTGATTGCCTTTTTACAGCCAGGGTAAAGTAATTCCCTCTATTCCCGCTATTGAGCCCCTCAGGGGCGTCAGAGTCACCATTTATGCATAATCAGATCCTCTTTCCCCAATTCAATGATGTTTCCGACTAAATTCCCTTACTTAAAATCCATTAGATACTTTATGATTTTAGCGATCGAAAGGAATTGTTGACAGCCTGACGAACAACGAACGATGCGCTATGCCATAAGCTAACCGGCCCTTCGGATGGCCCTGCAGGTAGGCCGTTAGAATTGTATCTGCTGCCCCAATTGCATGATCGTAGGAGGCAAATAAATTTAGGATCTATCTTTTCTCTAATGCCTCCCTTGGCACCGCCTCACTTGTAGTCTTGAGTCGGGCGTTCGCCCCTTTGAGGAAGGCTCTGGGTTCTATTCCCTGGCCGAGACACACCAAAATCTATAAACGTGGTAGTTTCTGCTCCTGCTTAGCGCTCAGCATACAGGGAGTGGGACGACTGGTTGGCCCGTTGTCAGTATATTGTGACCGGGTGGGGTGTGTAGCTTGGTGTCTTCGGCGGCATGCTTCAGTGATATAGCACTATAAAATGGGCAACAGTTCCAGTATACAAGAGGACACAACACGAACATACCGCAGTCTCCCAAAACACGCACTTCGCACAACATACACGCAGTACACCGCATGCATGGGAGGTCATCCTTATATGACCCTGGCTGTTAATAGGAGATTAAAATAATCAAACAAACAAACAAGGCCCTTTGGATATTAACTTAAAACACACTTCAGTGGCGTAGGAAGATGAAACGTCATGGGGGGGGGGGGGGGGGGGCAAGGTCCTAAATATTTTGTAACCCCCCCCCCCCCCCGCCACACCTACAGGAGGAGATTAATTCAACTCCCAACCATATAATATATAATATATGCTTTATGTACATTTTTCATATATCACTAAATTTAATCCTTGTACACATTTATAAACAGTGGGGTCGCTGAAAGGAAATTAACGAATACGCAAATTGGCCAAATTAGCGTGTGAGCGTCGAAGGCGCGAGATTTTTGTGTTTTATTAGGGGTCTGAGGGTGACCCCCGGGATCAGTTTTATGTATTTTGATGATTTTGCGATCGCCCGAAAGCGCGAGATTTTGGTGTTTGGGGGTCCGGGGGTCTCCCCCGGGAAAAAATTACGATTTAGAATGGCTTAGATGAGTTTTACGATGCATTTTGATGAATTTGCGAGCGCCCAAAGGCGCAAGAATTTGGTGTTAGGGGGGTCCGGGGGTCTCCCCCGGGAAAAAAATTACGATTTAGAATGGCTGAGATGAGTTTTACGATTAAGTTTAATGATTATAAAGCGTTCTTAACATGGTAATTTTTCGATTTAAAGCTACCTGCATTTAGAAATGATAATTGTGTCGTAATAACATTATGCAAGCCTACTCGATCTGAATATACCGGCTTCACACCATCGGCACATTGTTGTGTAACATAAAAAATGAATTAATTGTCTCGCTAAGACATATAAACAAATTGATCTTTTAAGAGACATTTTTTAAAATAGTACATAGAATTCCTTGATGGAGATTTTTAGTCTAGTTTGTGTGTATTGAATTTTTACTATTTAAGGTTTGACATTATGTGCTTGAACGTTTTAGGAAATGCGCCGCGCAGCGGAAAATTTTCTAGAATGAAGTACGAAAAATGTGCAGGAGGACCTTTTTTTCTTTCAAATAAGCATTTTTAGAAAATTTCAGTCGGCGAAAATGGGGGGGGGGCAAAAAGACATGTTTGCCCCCCCCCCCGTCCTGGGAAACGGGGGGAGGGGGGGGGCAGTTGCCCCCCCCTGTCCCCCCGCTTCCTACGCCCCTGCACTTTTGATTTGTTGGATGATTTCATGAACAAATGTTTCAAGGGCATTTTCACGATTCAGCCATTCCTAAGGACCAAAACCGATATGATTAACAGTTATGTAAGTAAGGTATTAGTAAAAGACGACTCAATTTTGAATCCTGTATGTTCACTTATCTTCTTCTTAATGTAGAAGCAGAAATTACCACTTTTACATAATGTGTCTCGGCCAGGCGATAGGTGAGGAGGTGTCAAGGGAGACGCCAAGAGAAAATATAAGATCCTAAATTTAGTCGCCTTTTACGATTCAAAATAGGGACAGCATACAAAACGTGGATTTCGAGAAACCCAAACGACGAGGGTAAAGTAGGGGAGAGTGGGGATAGTTGAGCCATTTTGTGCATATTAAAGCTCTTCGAAAAATTGGCAAGGGGAAATATATTTATTTAATTCTATCGTAAAGTGCACATATGTCTCTTTAATTTTGTATGGTAAAAGTATTTTCTTTGGCCTCCATATTACAATAATAATCATTACAAGTTCTCAGTTAAATGGCTCAACTTACCCCGTGTCCGGGGCTACTTGAACAACCAACCGGGGTAAGTTGAGTCACACACTTTCCGCGTACCAAGGACGACTACTTATAAATCTTTGCCGTGAACCTATACAAATATTGTTGACGTTACTAATAAATTAATAAAAGTATTCTAATGATATCTGAATATGTATATATTGATGCACATGTATAGTATTCATAAATCGTTAGCTTATTATTAACCAGTATTTTTTTTGCCAGCTTAAGTTTACTTCATATACATGTACCTTGTGTAAGGGTGTGTGTGGTTTTTTTAAATGGTCTATGAACATTTTTTTGTTTTTTGTTTTTTTTCTTTGTCATGATATAACAAAGAAAAATGTTTACAAAAGTGGTTGAATTACAACGTATTACAAATGAGTGGTACGATTGTTCAAATACAATACAGGTACAGTTACAAACATGTGCTGTTTTGACATAGGCCGATTTAGTCACGAATCCAAAATGCAACAAATCATTGATAAGCCTAGACTAAATATTACTTATTCTTAACTTGAATAACTTAACTTGCCAGAGGCAAATTGCCTGATCATGTATTTTATACATGTGTCTAGAGTGTCATGGTATGTAAAAGCGTAGCGTACACGTTCACATATACCTGTATATTATTCGTGAAATTTTCAGAGAATCAATTCTTGCATACTTTGCAAATATACAGAATATATTTGTATAAGACTAAATAGAAAAGAAAAACGAAATAATTCAAATACATTTTGTAATATGTAATTGGATAGCAGCGGCACAGGGTGAAGTAGTAGACACTAGTACATTTGTATGACAAGTTCAGAGGTTTCAATTTATCTTTAAATTACCACGCATCTCAAAATAAATCATCATCAGATTCGCAGTTCTGGCAAATGTATACTGATGACCCATCGGTACATTCCTCGTGGGACCACAACTTGCAATTGATGCACTGAATCCAAGATTCGTTCGGCTTACTGTTAGCATAAGACTCTAGACAAACTAAACAGAAGTAATCGTCATCGTCACTACTATCCTCTTCAATCACGGCAATGGCCTTCGTTTTCTTTTGTCTCTTTTGCTTTCCTCCTTCGTTTCTTTGTCTTTTACGTCTTGGTGCAGGTTGCTGTTTTTCTTTCTGTTTCTTTTTAAGCGATTCCTCCTCGATAATTTTAAGCTCTGGGGTATCCGTCAGTATGGCACTCCTCCTCTTTTTACGGCCTTTGTGTACACCTTTTCTTGGTGTCGCTTTCGGGAAAGGACGGACTGCTTGCGGATCAAAATTTTGAGGACCGACATTAGGAAGATTTGCATTAGGTTGAATGCCATTCGTTGCAGGGGAAGCCACGCTGTAGTGTGCATTACCCCCCTCTCCCGATAAAATCAGAAAGATAGTTCCCAATGACGCCCCGTCCTGTGATGGTCGGGGATCCTGGTGAATTTCATCGATTCCACCGTGACTTACTATGTACACAACTACCGAAACATTAAATGCGTTACACAAAGCAGACAGTACGAGGTCTCCTGTTTGCGTGTTGTATGCCTTTCGTTGTATATAACTGTATATTTCTTCTAAAATGTTGCTGTTGTTCATGATGAAGTTACTATAAAAGTTCACATTTTCCGAAATCTCCTTAATAAGTCCTCCACATAGCTGGAAAGAGTTGACATGTATGTTTAGTTCTGACTGGATTGCCAGTTCAAATGCATGTAGCAAACAATGCCCATCCCCTGCAACTTGCAGTTGAGATTTCCCTTTTACTTGAAGGAAGGTATTTACATCTATGAGTGCCGTGCTAGCACTTTCACCCGTATTGGGGACCATCGCGTCGTTAACAGGTGGATCCACATCAGCGCGACATGAAGACACAAGTACGGGGTCTGTGAGGATACCGACGACAGGTTGACTTGTATTAACTGGAGATTTATCTTGACATATCTCAGCTGCAGTTTCTGATGATGGCGCTGATCTGTCAGTTACGTATGAGGGTGCGAAGTCGTCCTCGTTAAATACATTTACATTCAAAGGAAATATCCCAGTCGTTTGGAAGCCACTGATGACATTCTTTGGAGTCAAAGCAAGAGGCCACACCTCACGGAGGATTCCTGGAATGTCGTAGATAGTCATTGGAGTTCCGGGATGAGTCTTTAGCCATGCATCCTGAGCGCTTGCTACAAGTCGTTTCAGTGGTCCATAGACTGATACATCAAGAGGTTGAAGTTTGTGAGAGCAATGAGGTGGAATGGAAAGCATTACTACACCATGGGTCTTTGCGAATGTCAAAATGTCAATGCTTATGTGGGAATGGTGATTGTCAAGGAGTAGAAGGACAGGTTTCTCTACCGATGATTTTGTATGCTCGACAAAATGTTGTATGAATTTAAGGAAATTTTCAGATGTCATCCACCCAGACTTGTGCGATGAGCCAGTGCACCCATTTGGCCCGTCCCTGATATAATGGGGTTTGAAGGTTTTTCTTGGAAATATTAACATAGGTGGCATGGAGTTACCAGCACCATTGATTGCCCCGCATACGGTCACTAGTGTACCTCTTTCGGCCGATGTAATGGCACCTACTTGCTTCACTCCCTTACCGGCCACGATTCTTCTTGGTTTCTGTACAGTTGTGATTCCAGTTTCGTCGACATTCCACACATCTTTTGCCGCAAATCCATATCTCTCGTAAACCTGTCCAAGGTTGGAGAAGAAGGTAGAGATGTTATGTTTATTAAAACTTGTCGCTCGGCTTAGACTAGTTGCTTCAGGTGTTCTCAGGGAGAGGCTCCCGTGTCTCTTCAAAAACCCTTGGAACCAATCTGTTCCAGCACACTTGTCTCTTTCCCAAGATTCTGGAATGCTGATGCCAAACGATA
The DNA here is from genome assembly GCF_041381155.1 of Argopecten irradians. Classification (NCBI taxonomy): domain Eukaryota; kingdom Metazoa; phylum Mollusca; class Bivalvia; order Pectinida; family Pectinidae; genus Argopecten; species Argopecten irradians. The sequence goes on along the minus strand of NC_091135.1, from coordinate 29,576,709 downwards.
TAGCACATTGATACGCTAGTTCCCGTGTGCTCTTGGGAGACATACCGAAGTATATCTTCGATGCCGTCAGGAGATAGTCCTCTAAAATGTCCTCCTGTTGGGCACTAAGCACTTGTCGATGACCCCGGTATACCATAGAGGCATCAGGATTACTGCTCTTCTTCAATATGAAACGCTTCAACGTTGATCGGTCAATGTTGAACTCCGCTGCTGCTGCTCTCACACTTACATTGCTTAACAGAACACGATCTCTTGCCCATTTCAATGCAGTTGTTGATGTGCGGTCGGCTCTGTTGGTTTTTCTGTGATATGTCCGTGTCATATTGATCTGTTGACAACATAAAGAAAGACATGTATTGCATATAGATAAAAAGCGTAAAAATAAATTTAGCATAGTACAATAGGATTATTGATACGCAAATGGCATGAATTGGGCGATATTGGACAGGGTACATACAGCTCGGGATATTGGACAGGGTACATACAGCTCGGGATATTGGACAAGGAAGGCCAATTATGCTGTGCCACCTATTTCAACATACCAGCAGACATTACTGAGTACAGGACAAACTGTTTTAACGTTATAACAATGAAATATTTACATTAAGCCTGCTCTGCCCTTCCGCAGGACTTAGCAAACAGGGATATGAGAACTAAAGTACGGTTACAGTTCATGCCCACGAGAGTGTCCAAAAACCAGTTTTAGACATTTTATAGGTGAACAATCAGTAAAAAACATGCACTGCATGCTATATTAAAGGAGAAAATATCTTATTCTACCATTATTATATACAGTATAAAGAGTACGAGTCCATATCTATATAACCTGTAACGAATTCTCGGATCCCTGCGGCTTAGTCAACAAGCCATTGGCTATACAAGTAGAAGCCAATGCTATAAATTCAGTAGCATAGTGTTTCAATTAAAGCAGAACAAAATTCTTCGTGACATACACAACATCTCTTTGAGAAAGTACGGCTGGCGCTTTACAGTTTTGTGGCCAGCGTGGGAAGGTACTTCGGTCCTCACAGTGTTGTTGTGCGGTGGTGTCACCACCTATGCAAAGATTCAATTTAAAAAAAAACCCGTAACAGAGATTATTAGTCTTATCCGCTGGGAAATCAGTGCAGGAGTTATACATACCCTATTGACTTCAGTAAACTAACAATATGTTACATATGTACGAGACAAAAAGTTCAAACCTCACCATGTACCTACATACTAGGGATGTTAAAGAAGGTATTGCTGTAGTGGTAAGCTAATTCATTGACCGGAAATATCCGTAATGACCGCAATGATGTCACATCTTGGGAATCTGCAATCAGCCAACGAGGAACAACAATGGGCCCGGTATTATGCGATCGAGTCCTATGTGTTGGAAATTTACTTATATTTCTACAGCTCAGGGTAAAATGAAGGGCCGATAGACAATTATTCTGTTCAGTAACGGTATTATCAATAACATCAAAATTACAAGTTTAATCTAAAATACCCAGAAAAGAAAAAGTAAACATTAAGCACAGCAAGCCTCTCTTTGACATCCAAAACAGGTAGCTGATTGCCTTTTTACAGCCAGGGTAAAGTAATTCCCTCTATTCCCGCTATTGAGCCCCTCAGGGGCGTCAGAGTCACCATTTATGCATAATCAGATCCTCTTTCCCCAATTCAATGATGTTTCCGACTAAATTCCCTTACTTAAAATCCATTAGATACTTTATGATTTTAGCGATCGAAAGGAATTGTTGACAGCCTGACGAACAACGAACGATGCGCTATGCCATAAGCTAACCGGCCCTTCGGATGGCCCTGCAGGTAGGCCGTTAGAATTGTATCTGCTGCCCCAATTGCATGATCGTAGGAGGCAAATAAATTTAGGATCTATCTTTTCTCTAATGCCTCCCTTGGCACCGCCTCACTTGTAGTCTTGAGTCGGGCGTTCGCCCCTTTGAGGAAGGCTCTGGGTTCTATTCCCTGGCCGAGACACACCAAAATCTATAAACGTGGTAGTTTCTGCTCCTGCTTAGCGCTCAGCATACAGGGAGTGGGACGACTGGTTGGCCCGTTGTCAGTATATTGTGACCGGGTGGGGTGTGTAGCTTGGTGTCTTCGGCGGCATGCTTCAGTGATATAGCACTATAAAATGGGCAACAGTTCCAGTATACAAGAGGACACAACACGAACATACCGCAGTCTCCCAAAACACGCACTTCGCACAACATACACGCAGTACACCGCATGCATGGGAGGTCATCCTTATATGACCCTGGCTGTTAATAGGAGATTAAAATAATCAAACAAACAAACAAGGCCCTTTGGATATTAACTTAAAACACACTTCAGTGGCGTAGGAAGATGAAACGTCATGGGGGGGGGGGGCCTCAATATTTTGTAACCCCCCCCCCCCCCCCCCCCCCGCCACACCTACAGGAGGAGATTAATTCAACTCCCAACCATATAATATATGCTTTATGTACATTTTTCATATATCACTAAATTTAATCCTTGTACACATTTATAAACAGTGGGGTCGCTGAAAGGAAATTAACGAATACGCAAATTGGCCAAATTAGCGTGTGAGCGTCGAAGGCGCGAGATTTTTGTGTTTTATTAGGGGTCTGAGGGTGACCCCCGGGATCAGTTTTATGTATTTTGATGATTTTGCGATCGCCCGAAAGCGCGAGATTTTGGTGTTTGGGGGTCCGGGGGTCTCCCCCGGGAAAAAATTACGATTTAGAATGGCTTAGATGAGTTTTACGATGCATTTTGATGAATTTGCGAGCGCCCAAAGGCGCAAGAATTTGGTGTTAGGGGGGTCCGGGGGTCTCCCCCGGGAAAAAAATTACGATTTAGAATGGCTGAGATGAGTTTTACGATAAAGTTTAATGATTATAAAGCGTTCTTAACATGGTAATTTTTCGATTTAAAGCTACCTGCATTTAGAAATGATAATTGTGTCGTAATAACATTATGCAACCCTACTCGATCTGAATATACCGGCTTCACACCATCGGCACATTGTTGTGTAACATAAAAAAATGAATTAATTGTCTCGCTAAGACATATAAACAAATTGATCTTTTAAGAGACATTTTTTAAAATAGTACATAGAATTCCTTGATGGAGATTTTTAGTCTAGTTTTTGTGTATTGAATTTTTACTATTTAAGGTTTGGCATTATGTGCTTGAACGTTTTAGGAAATGCGCCGCGCAGCGGAAAATTTTCTAGAATGAAGTACGAAAAATGTGCCGGAGGACCCTTTTTTCTTTCAAATAAGCATTTTTAGAAAATTTCAGTCGGCGAAAATGGGGGGGGGGGGGCAAAAAGACATGTTTGCCCCCCCCCGTCCTGGGAAACGGGGGGGGGGGGGGGGGGGGGGGGGGCCCCCCCCTGTCCCCCCGCTTCCTACGCCCCTGCACTTTTGATTTGTTGGATGATTTCATGAACAAATGTTTCAAGGGCATTTTCACGATTCAGCCATTCCTAAGGACCAAAACCGATATGATTAACAGTTATGTAAGTAAGGTATTAGTAAAAGACGACTCAATTTTGAATCCTGTATGTTCACTTATCTTCTTCTTAATGTAGAAGCAGAAATTACCACTTTTACATAATGTGTCTCGGCCAGGCGATAGGTGAGGAGGTGTCAAGGGAGACGCCAAGAGAAAATATAAGATCCTAAATTTAGTCGCCTTTTACGATTCAAAATAGGGACAGCATACAAAACGTGGATTTCGAGAAACCCAAACGACGAGGGTAAAGTAGCCTACAATTTACCATCGATTGGTCTCATCTTCCGATGTTTATGCCTCACAAATATCACGTCAAAAAATGACGTTACAATCATCAGAAGGCGGGACTAATAAATGGTAAATAGTTATTTCATAATTCTTATCCCCATCCCATAGGGCTGCTATCAACGCAATGTGGGCGTTATCCAATGCTTAGTTTTCAAAGTTTCACATCAAAGTTTCACATCTGTTATTCTCGCAAGTCATACCAATGCAGTATGAATCTTACCTAATGCATTGTTTCAGAGAAATTATTTATATGGAAATGTCAAATTTGTCCCCTTTTGGCAACAATTCAATGATTAATGCTGGAAAATGGTATATTCAATGTCAATAAAAATAATCAACAAAAATCACTAAAATTCCGGTAGAGCAATCGACAACCAGTTTGATCATTGCTCTAGTCCCGGACATCAACACAGATAACTGTATCCCAGACATCCCATTGTTAGGGAGATCTCATTTGGAGCAGAAAGATTCATATCCGTCTACCTGCAGGTGTTCTTACGTGTGTGCTTAACATTTGATACTTGAAAGGAGAACCAGGATACACAGGAGGAAAAAGGTGAGTACTCCATTACCTAATGTTCCCTTTTTATTTCGCACGAGCTTTCCTTATACACGTGTAGTCCACTGCGATTGATTATTGTCAAATTATAATATCCAAGCTCTAGTCTAACCGAGACAGATTTTTTCATTAACAACTATATAAATTCATGACATATTTGCTTTAAAATTTCAGCAGTTGTTTCTACAAAAATATTTTGATTCTAGTTAAACCAGTTTGAACTTCATTTTTATTTTAGTTTAAACAAAAGCTAGAATATAACGGAAGTGTTTGTTTTGCAGTTAGTAAATTTATTGAACATGTAGTAACTGTACATGGGTAACTTCACTATCGGTATATTTTGGAAAATAATTGAAAAACAAACTACTAATATTATATTGATTCCACTACACTGTAAGATTCTTTGTCCATTTCATGTTCGTTTGTCAATAACATAAGACAATTGTGCGTGAATTAACCAATTACTTTTTCATTTAAAAAACTTTTTATAAATTCAAAAGATTCAATTTGGATCGGGCAACTGACAAAGTATATATACACTCTCTCCACATGATTATATTCATGTATATAGAAGCATATTTTTTAAAGCATAACTAATGGCTTCTGGCCAAAGAAATGTAATCATTATTATCCATATTAATTCAAATAAATAAGTAAATAAACCATTAATTAATGATATTCCTTAAATGTATCTGCTATCCCGTGTAGCATAACATAAGTTTATAAGACGTAAGTCACTGTAGTAACCACGCCACAAACAATATACAACGTACTTTTTTTCGAGTTTAAGTGCCTGATGAAATCAGGAAAACACCTCACAAGACAATCCCTTTATTCCGCTTGTATGTGCTAATTAACATGATACATGTATACTTATTGCATTTTTCCAGTGAAACATAAAACTTTAGCGCATGCTACTACTAACGATCTAATAAAAGCTTACAGTTTTGTTTCTTGTTATGATTTAACTTTTGAATTCGATATCCACAATGTGCATTCAATTGAAAACATGTCACATGCTTATTATCACAATTTTACAAGGCATTACAATACGGGGTCTTTTTAGCTAATATCCTTTTGGCAGTAAAAACACGGCATTTTAAATGACAATGCTGTAATACCCCAATCAGCGCGAGAGAGTTAACGCCAGTAACCTCAACAATCTGTAGTACCTTGGTGACCATAGATATACAGAAGACAGGGAGAAACCCATTACGGACGCTGTGTAAGTACCTGTAAAGGTTAAGCAAGCTATAAAGGGAATTTGGTTTGATGATATAGTTCGTAGCACTGCAGATGTAACTGTTTGGTACGAGGAGTTTCCCCACTCAGGAAAAACTAATTAAAACACGACTTTCTGAGAAACATCATCCCTGGGGCAATAAATCATTCAATAGTATTATACTACAACACACGACCTCAATATCTTTACACTAACGACTGATGAACACTTCACAAAATGGCTCGATTGGTATCATTGATATGCATAATTTACATTTATACATACTGAATAATTTAAATACATTCGCTATTAGGAAATAACCGATATGTTATAATATAGGCCGAGCAACAAACAAACAGGAGCTGTCGCACTGTCAATCATTAGCTCTGCTTCTTTGTAAATGCTATGATTCCTTGTGCCCGATGTAAATGCGACGACCCTTTGCACCCTATTTAAATGCGATGATTTCTTGTACCCTGCGTAAATGCGAGGATTCCTCGCACCCTATAAATTACGAGGATTCCTTGCACCCTAATTGTGCTGTGGTTCTGTGTAAATGCGATGATTACTTGCAACCTATGTTTCTTTGGTTGATTATTTTAACGTCCTATTAACAGCCAGGGTCATGTAAGGACGGCCTCCCGAGTATGCGGTGTGTAGCGTGTATGAAATGCGAGGTGCCTGTTTTGGAAGACTGCGGTATGTTCATGTTGTGTGCTCTTGTATAGTGGAACTGTTGCTCTTTTTATAGTGCTATATCACTGAAGCATGCCGCCGAAGACACCAAGCAACATAACCCAACCGGTCACATTACACTGACAACGGGCGAACCAGTCGTCCAACTTTCTGTATGCTGAGCGCTAAGCAGGAACAGAAACTAACACTTTTTATATACTTTGGTGTGTCTCGGCCAGAGGACAGAACCCAGAGCCTACCTCGCAGGGTCGAGCGCTCCACAAAAGGCCAAAAGTGTGAGTAAGGAAGGAGAGAAAAGATAAGATTCCTTGCATCCTAATTTCGCTGTGGTTTTATGCAAATGTGATGATTCCTTGCATCCAAATTACATTATGGCATAAGTTGCATCAGTTTGGTGACTTGATATAAGGTGATACGTTTTAAACATGTTTTATCTTTGCATATCAATCTAGATAAATCAATGGTAATGATTCCCACTCCCAGCTAATGTAGCGGGGTATAATTTATTCATGATAAACCTATATACCTCAGTCGAAGACATTATCGATGATACTGTTTTAAACCATTCAACGAGGTCATGGATGATTTGAGTACACATTGACCTAAATTACGATGTGTCAATAAAACAATTAAAAAGCGCGTTTGATGTGCAACCTAATGAAAGCATTTTTAAAACGACACATTTCAGACCGCATAAAACAACTCGATTACACCAGATCCCTAACAGAACATATCGTTTAGGCTTGATGGTTTTTAACAGCTAAGGCCATTTAAGTACGAGTATTCATACATCAATCCTTAAGTGTAATCTGCCGTGTGAGGATGGATGTGTGTACGTTTTGGGAGGCTGCAGTATATATGTGTTATGCCTCCTTGTCATAGTGGATGTAAACTTTTATAGTGCTATCTTACTGAAGCATATCGCCGAACATACTGTCAACGGGCGGACAGATCCTACAATCTTTCTCACAGAGTCGAGCTCTGCTGCTCATGGCCAAAAGTGAGGCGTTGTCAAGAGAGACATTGCGATGGAGAGAATAGTTAAAATTCCAAATTAAGACGCCTTCATGATTTCACTTGTGCACAATTCTAAATGGCCCTATCTGCAGAGCGCTTATCCTTATCGTTACTCTGGTCTCTATTGTTAGAATAAAGTGACATAAACTTAGGCATATTTGTTGTTCTAGTGTTTCTCATTTAATTGTGAAGGAGAAAAATAGTTCACTTCAAGTTACAAACTGTACCTCTCACGTCCAAATTGATATCAGTTTTATATTAAAATTTGAACTCTTTACTTCCATCCTATCGATTAACATGTCAAACTATTATCCTATTGACTCTGAATAATGTGAGTTTGATTAGATATAGTCGCTTGTTACTTACGACGATGTCACGAATTGTCTCGTATTCTCGTACAAGATATATGAATTTCCAATTTCTTTTAATTGTGCTCTCGGTCAAACTGCTAATTTGCGTTATTTAGTTGGGCTTTTTTTCAGAATTAAATTAAGATTTTTAATCATTGTGGTTTTCCTGAAAATCGACACTTAATGCCATTAGCTGTAGATGGGTTGTAAAACTAAAACAAACACATTTGTAAATGGAAAAATCGGTCGGAACGGCGGCTCCAAAATCTCATTTTATAAATTATGAATTGGTTTGAGTGGTATACATGCTGATATCAATTAAGTTTCTTTTGTCTCACAGATATTGTCACAGTGATTGGTCTCGTCACTTTAAGGCAGGACATATAAGGACATAGATTTAACGAAAGGTTACAGGTTACAGGTTCCTACATTCATAACAAAGCAGTTCATTCCAAACCAATTCCCATCGGACAACATTCCGGAGCGGAGGCCGTTTATCACCTTTGGCGTAGAAACATTAAACAGCCGATAGTGTAACCGTGTGAAGCACTGGCATTAAACGTTTCACATTCTTTATCCCAAACTTGTGAGGCCAATGTAGGCCGAGGTTTGAATTATTAACACGTTATCAGGATAAAAGACAATGTTCCCGACCCCAATCTACAGTATTTCTACCATATATCTATGTATGAAAGTAGCGATAAAAGAAAACAGCGTGATGATTTTTTGGTCAGTTTTAACAACGGTGGTACAGTGATCTGCTTTAACTAATACCGATGAGGAATAATATGTCCTCATTTAAAATATGATTTATCTGAAAGATGATTAATAAACTAATGTTGTCTAAATTGTAAATTAATTGATATTATTTAGTGTAGAGAACGGATGAAATCGCAAATAATGTCTTTAGATTTAGGTCAAATTGGGATAAAAAGGTAATTATTTTCATTTACTATCGTTGGATAAAGGGAACCAAAGCTATCTTATATCTTAAAGTTTTGTCTGAAATAACTTTGTCAAAATCAAATCATTCCGACACTCCATAAATGAAAAAAGAGGGTGTCGTGACAACAAAGGGCAGGGCGATAGGGGTTTAGTAGGAACCACCCCCTCCCACCCCCAATTGATTTTGCTGGAACACTAAAAAAAAATTAGAACCGATTTCGGAACCGTTGGATTTATGAAGTTACTTCTAACAGCATTTTTATTATTTTTGGTATATACTATGTAACGTAATTATTTCTTCCATTTTCTTCCGCCAGAAAGGTTTCCGACACTTTTCTCAGATTCTACTAGGCCAATGATCATGAAACTTGGTAGACATACTCCATAGGGTTTGGGACCGGAAGTCCAAGATGGCCGCAAGGGCCAACTTCCTGTTCGGTCTCCGATCTCAATGAAAGTTGGTCTAAAGGGGATTTAAGAGATGGCAAACAACATGCAAATATTTTCGTAAAGATTTTGTTATTACAAGATGACCGCTGGCTCATTTCCTGTTCTTAAGGTTTCGGTGTCCGATCTCAATGAAAATTGGTCTATAGGGGTTTTAAGGAATGGCAAACAACATGCAAATATTCCCGTATAAATTTTGTAAAGACTTCCTGTTTTTATATTTCGGTTTATGAAATTTCAACGAAAATTGATATATAGGGATATGAAGGGATGCTGATCAATATGATAAGTTTGCAATGTTGTCGCTGGGCCTAGTTCCTGTTTTAAAATTTCGTCTGTAATTCATAATAATGAACAATAGAATCTTTGTTATCTGGAGTTAAGATTTTTTTCTAATCTTTTTAAGACCTTGCCCTTAAAATAGGCATTGAATCATGCTTTTTTTTCTCTCAAATTATTATGTATATGAAGATAATCTAATTTCGACACCAACTTCACAATTGCGTAAAACAGAACCTCTACATAAGAACCTCTACATGACAAAGGATTTGATTAAAACTACAAATCAACATAATGTACATGAAGATGAACCCGTAAGCAAGACTTTTATAGTACTGCAATGCAGTCATGATCACTGCCAAATCAATTGTGCTGAGCATACCCTGAATTCCAATATAAAAGTACATCAAAAGTTTTCACAATATATGTGCAACTGCATTTCTTGATTTATTGCAGGTGGGGATGGTGAGGGGGAGGGGGTCGTTTGGGGGACTATATAATGGTGTCCATTACAATGAGTACTTGCAGTAATAGGAATAATAATCGAAGTTTATCGGCTTTACCATTTATCCATATCTCACAACTTTGACCAGAAAATCCATTTGATGGCAATCGAAAGGCAATGACGAAAAAGAGAATTAATCCAAAACATTAGAGTAAGTTTTACAGTGTTTCGTTGACATATGAACCCACACGTTTTTATGTAATAACTTATAACACAGCACATTCGTTTTCAGATATGTTAAGGCCAAAATCACGTCCGTGGGAGGAAAATCGATAGAAGGGAGACATGTTATCGTTACTTCAAAATAAATAGACTTTAACTAGAATTCAAAACAAACGGTGCCGTGTGCACATTATTGCTTTATTTTTGTAGTTAAAGTCAATATGTTTTATTGATTAACACATATCAGGCGTGGACGAGAAATAATTTAGAACTTCAAAACCTCTGCATCCCCATCACTAGTGTTTTATTAAATGCCTAGTGGAGGTAATATGTTTCCTTCATTTATTCTTGATAGGACACTTTTGCGTTATTTACCCATAAAGTTTGATTTCATTTAAATGACGAAATAGCTCTAAATTGTACTGAAATTTAGTTTTTGTCCCAAAATGAATTATATGTTCTCTGTACGATTTTATATTACAGGATCCCGTACTAAGATAAAGGGAATCATCTACTTACACATTGCTTATAAAACGGGGCACAATTGTTGTCATGTAATACCACAAAAACTTTCCGATTTAAATAAGGAAGTTAAAAAAAAAGTACACAAACATATATAATTAGAAGAAAATGCTTGACATATAGACACGTGTTGGTTATAAAGTGGACCAACTGCTCCACTGACTCGTGTGGTCTGAAGCCGAGCGTCCGCTTATAAACGTGGTAGTGTCTGCTCCTGCTTAGCGCTCAGCATAAAAGGATGGCACAACTCTTTTCTCAATTGTCGGTATGATTTGTCTGACGGTCTGCTTCAGTGAAATAGCACTATGAAATGCGCAAATGTTTCTGTTATCGCAAAGAGACGTAATATGAATATATCACAGCCTTCCAAAACATACAGATATTAACACACGTAACATACTGTAGCATTTGATAACTTCTGAAACACTCGTATTCACCCTCCACGAAGATGAAATATGCCATATCATGTATCAGTATGATGCTTACAACATTGAGTGACTGTTATGTGAAAACACGGAAGCGACATTGAATAAATTATTCATTTTATATGTAATAGCTATTGTTGATTTGTACATTTGTATGGAAACGTGAAGTTAGTACCGTATTCGGGATTCGAATAACGAATCCGGTGCCAGTACCTTTTTCGGGATTCAAAAATGAACAAATAAATAACAATTTCAAGACATAAAAAACAGATCGAAACTTAATTTCCCAGCCTCAAACAACTTAATACCTCGATAAATTATTTTGAGTTTGAATAACGAATCCAGTACCAGCACGTTCGTGTTTATGGCATGGACGTGTTCATTTCTGCAGTGTTTTCTCTTAAAACACACCGTCGATATTACTGATTGACGAAGATAGGTTTGATTGCACTGGTAATAAAATATATTCAGGTTTTAAAGTTATAAGAGCATGATTTTATCACGGGCTAATGGTGCCAAACACCAAACCCAATCAGAGAATAAGCGTCAATACCTGGTGACAAAAATGGTGACATAGATTTCATGTATTGTTCGGTATTCAATTGTCGACCGATCCTTTGTTAGTGCCTGTAAAAGAAAGATTATTTATTACACGTGGGTGTAATGCAAATACTGGCATACAGAATCAACGCCCATAATTTGTTAGCATGGACCTAGAATTATCTATAGAAACTATTCATTTACAACATAATATCGATATAGCAAAATTAAGTAGAACATGATATGTTGTGGTAGTGTATCGTAACCACATCATAATACACGTAAAGGTGAACATTCGCCAAGTAATATATTACATGTATTATATCACATAGGGATAATTCAGTAATACCTTTGTTATACAATAACCAAGAGTTGGTTTATCATTGCTACTACTATATTGCAACTATATATAGTTCTTGGTAATGAACAAACGTATGAGGAGGACAACATTTCCTTGAATATTAAATACTCTGGCACACCAACATGTGTAAAATTCCTCATATTCATTGATGACAAATGAAAATGTTGGGGATTAATTTCTGTATTGCTCCATTCTCACCTACAGCTTAACCCGTTAAGGACGGACAGGTCTGTATAACATCTCGGCGGTGTCTGGTTTTATATCCATGGAGACTAGTGCATGCTGATGCTGTGTCTCCTTGTGATAACGGAAACTCTTACTCTTTTTTGTGGTGATGTTTCATTGAAATATACTGTCAAAAAACCGACGATAACCACAGGATATTCTTTATATATATATTCAATGCAAATTATGTTAAATGAAGACAACAGGTATGGATTCTACAAACCCGAGAAAATACAAATGAATCCATACAAAACAACTTAAAATGACGAAGTAAAGTTGTTAGACCCCACTACATGCTAATTGTTAATGCAGCTGGATGTTAGATGCAGTAACATCGTAACCACAAAAATATAATAAGTTGATTAAAATTACTGTCTATTCTGACCATCGTCCTGAATGGATCACAAAAACCACAAAAACTGGACAAAATCGATATATATCACTGCTTACATATGTTACAGATGCTTGTAAAACTGGAATAACAATATCATATCACCAGCAATATATAAGTGTACCTTCTGCTCGATGTCTTCCAAAGTTTATAAAGTTGTAGTCTCGTGTACAACAGACTTCCATAAATAGCATTGCTGGATGTAGGATAAGGAGAAATTAAAGACGAAAAGACTTAGGTGACAGGAATATCTTTGCGACACATCTTTATTAGACTAAGTAAAGCCCCCAGTGGCTGCCTGTAGAAGTAATCACTGTGCAATATATAATTTAAAAGCCACGGAGTTCATTTGTCTCAAAGACATATACAGACCGTATAACCATTCATCAAGCCGAAACCCGGTTGCTATCATTGAAAAGTAATTTAGAAAAGGAATATTGTGCCATATTTCTCAGTCCAATTTCCAGGGAAGCAAAAGTAAAAAGTAAAAAATCTGTAAATCATTATCTAGTAAATCTCATGATTTGTACACTTTCCATTCAACCTCTTGATTAAACAAACCTACAAAAGGGACTAAAAGACTTTTCTTTACTACATGAACTAGGTATTTCAGACTTTTGAATCTCAGGGATTATTTTTGGATGTATTCTATTAAAACAGTTACGGTCTCTATGGGAATTAGATTAGGGTTAGATAAAGTTATTGTCTTAGAATCCGTGTGTATGTCATCCAGACCGAAGAAGATGTTGCACTACTCATAAAAGTTCACATGCCCTTCAGAAGTTGACAGTTCAAAAGAGATTATATACAAGAAGATCAGGAAGATGCCACCGTTATTGTCAATAGTTGAGAAACCCTGTATAATAAATCACGAAACGAAGATGAATTATTATATTTAAAACTTTTAAAATGAAAAAGGACAATTCTGCAAATTATTATCAATGTATCACATTTAAGTCCTTATATTACAAGAATGAGGGCTCTAACAAGCTTTTCTTGAATGTACGTCGGGGGTCAAAATGTAGGTCATCGTGACCCGAACAACATAACTCGCACAGACAGCCTTAAAATGAAATAATCTATAACCTTCCTCCGAAATTACGTCACCACGTAAAGATGGCATAGAACAACTAATTGGTTGAACCACCGTCGCTTGAAAAAAATGACCAATTTAGAGGAGCAATTTTGATACTAAGAATAATTTGCCACCCTGAATGTAATGCTCGGTAATAATGAAATGACATAGTCCAGCAATTTGTATTTAATTTGTTCTATCTTCTTTATATGCTTTGTATATGTATTTTTTAATGAAATTGTTCAATTAGAAGAACATTTGCTTATGTAATTTTGACAAGATATTGCCGCCAATATTTGATGACGACCAATTCATGTAGCGAACATGTCACTTATTTCACTTAATGATCTGATGTGGGTGAAAGTATCTTAAGAATGTGTTACGATTAAAATGGGAATTGACGTTGAAGAATTACATCAAGCATTAACACAACATCAGTATCGTGAAGCTCAACGAGATGAATCGATTGAAGAATGGCATGTTTCCTGGCATTTGGTGAAATGGTTCTGCCATCAATTCGACAATCAAACATAAAAGTGAATTAAAGTACGTTTTTGTTTAGGTAAAACAGCGACAACAAATGTGAATGGTTTAATTGAAATATGTCGTGACAAAAAATAATGTTGAATGTTTTTAGGGAACGAAAGATTGATTGGACAAGTATATCGACAGGTCAGAGCGTCACATGGACACACTGCCTGAACTCAGTATATATGTCTCCATCACATCCAGGATCCATTACAAACATTTGAGTTACCCAGACTTGACCTTTGGTGATCACCAAACCATTGATTACTACATGTCATTACAGACAGGAAGTTGTTAGCTGTCTGCAATACCGCGCATTGTCGTTTTGATGCCAAAGGTTAATTGCATACCAAAGACTTATATCTCTGGATTAACACCAAGGCCAGCGCATACTGCAGTCTAAGCGTCTTTCTCTTGTTTAGCCTTCTGCTATAAATACATGCATTACAACACGAGATTGCCTTACTAGTTTGACAGTGGCCAAATACGTCTGACTCCCAATATTTGTCAATTAGTTCCAAGGTCTAGCATACAAGCATCTAACAGTATTCCTTCTGATGTCGCTTTATATTGCCATTAATCTACCACCAATTTCTGGAATGATTTAGGAATGGCAGATTCTTTACTTTGCAAATATTCATGGCTGCACCTAAATCTCACATTGGCGACAGTACAATGAATATTAAGACACTCGAAATGCTATAATTTTACACTTAATGGCTACAAATTAGTTGAAAGCGTGTAGCTTGCATAAAAGCAATATGATATTAACAGTAAACAAGATAATTATAAAACGGTTGATTCTGAAGAAAAAATATCATAGTAAAATAATTTTGTTATGACCTACATAAGTGATATAACAATAGGAACTAGACCACAGACACGTATTAACTATTGTTGTCAGAAGCACTGAAAACTGTACATACACGGCAAGACAAGCCTCGAACATGGGAAATCCCAACCCTAGCTGAACGCTCACGTGCCTGACCGAAGAGGATTGACCTGATTCAGAAACGTTACACTTCCCTCTTTGTGTAGTCTCCACAACGAAGGCTCCACACACAACTCTTGTGCGGGTATTCAGTATGCTTCTGCTTAGCTTACGTCCAATGCTTATTGGTTATTGGACACAGACAATGATTGTAAGGGAAGGCCTGGGCATGGTCAGACCCGGGCTCGATCCCATTACCTCCGAACACTTGTCACATGCTCTACCTGGTCGCCTGTGGTTGACCCGAATTAGAGTCTTTTTCACATGAGGCTACATCAGGTTTCTTTTTTTTTGTCTTATAGAAGAGCACCGTTTGAAATACCAATTTTTTACAACTGTGACATGGAAAGGGCATGGCTATCAAGATATAAGGAGTGTCTAACGGGTATAATACCTCATTTTTTATGTTCTACATGACATCTCTACCAATTCTGACATTAGTTCAAACAAGTGTCAAGACTTTCATCGTCATATGAGTAGAAAGATACTTCTATAGCGTAGCTGCGAAAACCAAAATTAGTAATACAAATAGGAGGAAGGGGTGATAATGTATAAGAATTGATTTAATAATTTCTTACATAAACAACCCGTTATATGTCTCTATGCATACAAGTACACTACGGAGGAGTCGATGTAAAGGTTCTGCTGTCTTTTTGCGCTCGTCCTAAAACCATCATTATAAAAGGGCAGTGTAAACGATTCAGTGATTAAGAAGAGAGTGCGAACGGATATCAATTAACTTTCACAAATGTCATGGCTTGTGGTTAATTATCTCCTCAAAATGTGTCCTTGATCTGTTTGAAAGACTCTTAGTCATTTGTTAGAATGGACAACATTTGATTTGGCCACATGACCTTGACAATCGATGGATTAGTGCAATTTTAAAATCAATCAAAACCAAAAGCATATCAATCAAAGTTATGTTTCTGAACAACTTGAACTGATTGTGAGCCTCCATACAAATCCATTTATATATTTGAGATTTTATTACGGTACTGTTTATATTCCATTTTTCATTTTTTGTGCTAGTTTCACTAAAAAAATGTTGTAAACAATAACCTCTGTTTGATATAACAAAGGTGTGACATTGTAGTGGAATAATTGTTGTCCTAGAGGTAATGTAAATCAATTCGTACATTCAATTTAACAAAACAAATGATCCACATCTTAGAATTCACAAATCCTAAACCTTTATTTATTTTCAAACTCGTATGAGACTCTATGTTTAGTACTTATATTGAATATTTAATGTAAATAACCCACAACATAATGTTAACATCATGTATCAGTAGTACATTGCAGCAAGGATAAGAGATAAATAGTTTAATTAATTATGAAATAACACTGGTTGCACTAAATGATATATATACTCTGTATTCCTTGAACTATTGATCTGGTCACCTGCTGTTCGAGTTAAATTTTTTACTGTATGTATTTACAGACTGTATAGTGGATAATTAACAGGTGCAGCAGAATATACACAATCAAAAAACTGATATTGTATAAAATATGTTCTGTTTTCCATGTAGCTGGTTCGGAATCAAGCCGTGGTGGAAGGTAGATGACATGGATGAAGCATACATTCTTTATTATTCCTAATTACCGAGTTTTTTGTTTTTGTCATTAAGACATATCAAATGATAAAAAAATAATAGGAAACAATCTATAGCAAAACGTGGTTTAAACTCGTTAACTATTTACCTTAATATTGTCAGTGTAATGTTCAAAGGAAATGTACTTTTGATGAACTCTAGCTGCCATGGTTACGAGACTGGAGACATGTTCTTTAGAATGTTGATAGTAATGGTTTTTTTCGTTGTTTAATGCCCCATTTCCATTTGATATATGTCATTTTCGTTACTCTTAGGCTACATTTTAATGGGAGAAAACAGGTGCTCTATCGCAGCAGATGATTCAACACCAACACAGATATGTAATGGTGTCATGTGTCATTTTAGAGCACTTGTAAACTGGGAGTAAGTCAAATGTTTCTAGGGGAACAAATATTGAGTATAAAAATATCTTAACCACTACGCCCATGTATACACATCAATGAAAGAGAGCAAGTCTATCTAACCTTGTTTATCGAACTTTTCGAGTTAGCTCTTTATGAAGAAAATCGTGTATGGGTAATATTGTACTAGATAGTGCTTTGTTATTGCAATGGGACTAGGCGTAAATTGTGTTCTACCTTCTACCATTGACGTACAGAAAATACGCGGATATTTTTCCTATCATAATGGCACGTTATGTTTGTTCTAACGCCCCTGATAGATATCTTGATCGGTAAAGTTCCGTATAACAGGCCCCTACTCGCCAATAGCATTTTCGTATTAACAACATAACGTATAATAAATGAGGAGATTCGGTTTCATAAGATTCTATTACGGGCCATCTGTAATTGTTTTCTGAGATGCTCAGCAGAGTAAGTGTTTTTATTAACACATTTACATATATTCACGGATATGTGTCATTGGCAGAAGAGATTTCCCAGACAGATTGCCAGAACGATGAATATGATCCAAGATACGGTTTTCTCGGTTTCCGTGATTTGTGTTAGGAAAATGGAATTTATGATTTAGATGACTGGTCATGTTTTGTACCACCCATAGGAAAATCTCATAACGACACCGGGTTACAAACATGATCTATAGTCAGGATGGCCTAAATTGCTTCGGAAGTTATCTAGTTGATTGAATCTTAACAAACTGTGTCACAGCCATGTCAGTGTTTTGAATACCACTTTGAGTTATCCCATTTGTGAAAACTATTGGTATACATTTATTGATTAATATAATCAAAGATAACAAAAATGTCGCTCTTTCCGTTTTAAAAGACAAACACAACTGCTGGAAAATCAGTAATATTCATTTGTTATTTCGCAGTGTTCAATACAGTATCCACAAAACATAAGGCGGTATTAAACACATGTGGTTACAAAATCTCCTTATGTAACATTTTGATGAAAACTCAAATCGTCAAGATAGTTGTATCACCAGAATGGATATCGCTTGGATTTACAGAGAAAGGCAACAAATGATAATCATTTTCAAGGAACTGAAATATCGTCTACTTTAAACATCGTCAGTATACAAATATGCATAACGTTTCTCTCAACTGCTACATTCGATACTTACATAGTTATTGATTGTTAGCATATTGTCACTGTATAATTATGCTTTTACTCTGTATACAATGCGGGAGTATAAGTACGTGGGTGTAATAATATAACGTTTGTTAATTTATTTCCAGTTAGTTGCCTCACAGAAGGGTAAATGTTTACAAGAGAATAATAAATAAACCTTGAAATAAAGAGAACATTTGGTAATAAAAATGGACAAATGGTAAGTTAAATAAAATACCGGTATATGCTTTATTTATGTGTGACCGATTATTGCCAATTGTATTTTGTACGTCTATTTTTCGAGAAAGTAATTAGATCTTACAATGTTACTGTATATATAATATGTATTTTGCGATTGGTTTAAACTTAACGTCTTTTTACAGCCATGCAGCGTCATCCTCATTGAAGGACGGTCTCACTCCAGTGCATTGTGTTCCGTGTTTATATCTATGTATTTTGGGGAGGTTCTGGAATACATTTATTTATATCTTCTTCTTGTTATACTGGCCATTTATAGCGCTATATCACTGAAGCTTGCCAACGGAGACACCGTAAAACATGTACACGTTCAAAGATCTGTTTTATGAAATACTTATATCAACATCAAACAAATGCAATATGTACCAGCTCCACCGCTGACAAATAGTATTTTTGCTCTATCAAAAACAGGAGCAGACAAATTAGTTTTTTTTTAATTACAAAAGTTACTTATTTACATCATTACCACCGTTGACAAGTTTGAGTTTCTAATTTTACTTCAAGAAAAAATTATCAAAAATAGTTAATTGCTTACCGAAAAAATCCGTGACATTACGTCCTATATGGAATGAAGTATTGATTGCGCATGCACCAAAAGCAATATGAAAATTATTTTTTATAATCTTTGTGTTTATTAGACATATATACATTGTATACGATTAAACACCGATAACTGTTCAAATGATGAGTATCGTTTATGCTCTGTCGGCAATGGAGCATCTTTAAATTGTCAAATATATTGGAAATACAAATACCTATATCGTTGCGTTGACGAGAATATCTTTATAGATATCTGAATACATAACTGAAAAAGAAATAGTAGCAATATGTGACGAAATCACGTTTATCCTGTAAAGAAAGAGAAAGGAAGAGACTGAGATTTTAACATGATAAAAAAATGTTTAGTGTATACTAGCCTTACCTATCCTAATAAATATCGGAAACATCTCTCTCGGAAACAGACAGATCGCTAGCGCTTGTTATAGATCCAGGAATGATATCCGCCTGTTGATATCGCTAATGTACTATTACAGAATGACTTTCCTTTCCCTAACCAAATCATCACTTCGCTTTGTGAAATCCCATTTGTCCAAACATTTAGAGGCTGTCGATTGACGATGACCACACACGCTTGGAACAGCTTTTTGCCATTTTCTTTTAACAACTTTCTGCCATTTGTTTAGACGTCTGTTTATAGTTTTGGTTGTGATACCCGTCCTACATTCAATACTTTATGATAAGATAGTTCGCATCATCCTCTGAAGCTTAATACAACTTACAGTACAGCGGACCTAACCACATAACAAAACTAGTGTTCCATTTCATGGAAACAATTCACATTTAATTAACCAGGTATAAATATTGTTTTAAGTTAATTAAATATCACTTAGTTCTGCAGCTAAACGAGTTGTTATTACAGACAATTTTGCAGGTGAAATAAAATGAGAGATTTTTTTCTACGTAAACTCTAATGACCAAATCAACCTTAGCGCTCAGCATTAAGGTTGTGGGACGACTTGTACGCCCGTTGTCAGTATAATGTGACCGGGTTGGGTGTGCTGCTTGGTGTCTTCGGCAGTATGCTTCATTGATATAGCATATAAAAAGGGCAACAGTTCCACTATACAAGAAGACACAACACGAATATACCACAGTCTTCCAAAGCACACACCCGCACTGCATACACACAACACATCGTATACATGGGAGACCGTCCTAACATGGCCAAGGCTGTTAATAGGACGTTAATTTTCAAACAAATAAACAAACAATCAAACCAACCAATGTTCTTATAAACATCACCTACTATACTTTCTATATTGTTAAACTTATCACTTGTCTGGGGCACGTGGTAATACTTCTTTGTTTCTGAAATGCTACAGATAATACATACTAAACTTTAGGCAAGATGATGGCTATCATAACAAAATCTGAATAACTACAAAATCAGTTTTTGAGAAATTGTTGAAATACAGTTTTGACAATAGAGAACTATGGTAATTGAGAGCCGTCTGTATCATGCTGTACTACATTGTACGTCACGTTCATGTTGTAGTGCACATGGATTAGGTTATATTACGTTTACGTTCTATCGTAGTGCCTGAGTAAGGTCGATTTTTGGTGACTAGTTTGTTCAACTGATAGAACATCTGGCCGGTACACCGAGGTCCCAGGTTCAAAACACTGATTGGCCTTAACGTGTAATTAACATCAAAGCCATTTAAGGACGGCTCCCCTTGTAAGCGTGTGAATGCTTGCGATGTTTTGGAAGCTAAGGTATATTCGTGTTGTATCTTCTTGTAAAAGTTCCTTTTATGGCGCTATTTCACTAAGTTACGCCGCCAAACATTTACTTCTGACCACTCGAAATCAAGAGAAAGAGAGACTAGTAGTGTAACAGGCTGAGTTCCGTGCCAGTTATGATATAAAACAAGAAGGCAAATAAACATCAACTAACACATATTTATTACACCCCGTGGATATTACTTAAATACAAATAAAAGGCTACAAAATATTCTGTATAACCTTGTCAACCTGCCCTACACAATAGTTACTATTATAACTTCACATACTGGGGACAGGGTGCGTGCGTAATAAGCCACCCCCGACCCGGTTCTACAGGATAATTTACCTAACCTATAATAACCCTACACGTGCGTACAAAAATGTATATACCTTAATCCTACATTAGAAAAGGAGAGAAAGTTATAAAGGTGAGCTGATCTTCGACTCAACGCATCCGTCTGACTAACGAATTGCACGTGCACTGGCTATTTATACCCATAGCTAACAATACCTAGTGTCAACCAATCAACGATAAGGTTACATAGCGCTTACGAAATGATTTAAGAACGGAAGTAGATTGACTTCCGAAATACTACTAACGACGCTAACTGAGAACACGAGGTGAAACATTTAAGTATATATAAACTATGCATTCCCGTTACATTAGTAACTGATAGAACACACGTATTTAGGTCCGGTTCAGCCATATACTTCTGACTTCATTATTGGTTAGATAGCTATGGGAAGGAGGTTAAAATACGCATCATACCAAAATTAGATAAAACATGTCTAAAGTTTGCAAAACCAAGTGTCAAATTTCGGGTTCATGGAATTAATAAAGACGTGTTTATCTAATTAGTGAACTATTATAACTGTGATTTAGAGTTAATTGTCACTTAATATCCATGCTGGATGCCTTGCTTATTTCTACTCTAACTGATGTGGTTTGTGCTGAACGTTAATTACCGGCCAGGCAGTATAAAATGTTCTGAACCGCTTTAGAATTCTTTGATGACACTAAAATTAGCTATTTACACGTTTCAATGTTAAAAGACATCTGGTCTGAAATTAACACACTAGTGGCATGGACCTAATTGTTTAGAAATGTGTGATAATTAGGAAACAATTGATACCAGAACATCAGGGGCACTTCCATAACCGTTCCTGTTTGGCTCTCTCTGGCCTTTACTTTTGGAGTCAACCGCAAAGTAACATATTTGTTGTTTGGTGTTAGAAATAGTTCAGCATTTATTCCAAAAAACTTATGACAGTAGATAGGTAAAGTTAAAATGAACACAATTAGAAGTTATATGGGTCATAACTAAATGAAACGTTTGGTATGTATATAGAAATTTATAAACCTTCATAAACAACTATGTTAGATGCTTTATATGAAAAATAACGAGACAGACAGAAACGTCCTTGCTTCCGATGGTCTATGCTTGTTTAGATGAAAATAAATCTGCAGACATAACCTCACTTTGCAATGACTGATAGCACTGACAAAATGTAAATAGAGATTTTAGTTTTCTCTTTGAGTTTGTGTTTTACCAATTTCAGAACAAACATTCCTTATTTGGTTGATTATGCAAGGGAAAAGCAATAAAAAAACATGTAGTAGATACACATCAGCGACATCCTATATCGACTTACATGTCTACGCTGTACTTGTTGTTGTTTGAAATCATGCCTTAACTAAACCCTAACCTAATAGATACTAATCCGGGATTATATTCCCGAGAGATAGATATGGCTATTGGTACGAAACGTAATAGTCATTTGACCGCAGTTTTTTTCTTAACTTGCCTGGCAGCGGAAATATGTAGGAACGACGTCTTTGAAGATTCAACATAACTACTGAATAGAGATAAGAAAACCGGATGTTAGGTTTCTCAGACATCGTTACCAGAACGTAAAGTGACAAAGGTTATGACTTAACATTGGCAGGCATTAACATTGTCTCAGTTTATAGGGGATAATTTGTAGACAGTTGATCCACCTAACGCATTGCACGCAAGCTTTGCTGACTTCCATGATCGTTAACAAGATTTATTAATATCAATTATTAATTTTGTTTTAAAACTGATAGAGCACTTGCATGTCTTTACTCCATTTTCTTTCTGGTATATCGCTAGTGTGATGGTTTACGTTCCTCACAAGTCTATTTCCTACATCAGCTATTGCTTGGTCTGTAAACCACATGGGCTCTTATACTATGTAATAATATGTATTGTTATTACCTGATCACCTGCTGTAACATTGCCTTACAGTTAAATAGTTCTCGGACATGAAATAAGTAGGTTTGTCTCTGGTACAAGAGATCAAGTTATGTAACATTTCAAACTATGACTTTTGTATTCAGCCGTATAAACCCGCACCTCGCATTTCAACCCGTTCCCACCACACAATGGTCCATGATTGTATTACTTGTTCATTGGAATAACGAACATACCCCAGTCTCCCAAAACACGCACCCCGCATTCCACACACGCTACATCCTGCATACATGGGAGGCCGTCCTTACATGGCCATATCTGTTAATAAAACGTTGAAATAAACAAGCAAGCAAACAAATAATAAATTGAAATTATTCACTTATGTTAATAATGATCGTAACTCTACACAGATTGCCTAAAATAGTCAACAAAATCATCTGCTATAGTATAAGAATCATCATGTGATGACGATCCACATATGAACCAATTTGTGATGAAATTACGCATACACCTCTCCTGATTCAACATGGGTTTAAGATCCATATTCATCTCTCCTGAATCATTCCACTACATAAACATTTTTTTCATTTTTATGCCTAATGACGATAATTGCGTTGTTACAAAAGTTCAAGAGAGAATGTCTTTCTTTCAGGGTTCTTTAAAGATGCTCCACCGCTGACAAATGGTATTTTTTTCACTATCAAAAACAGGAGCAGACGATTTGGTATTTTTCTTCAATTACAAAAGTTACTTACATATATGTACTTTACACCATAACCACCATTGAAATGTTTGTGCTTCTAATTTTACTTCAAGCTAAAAATATGAAAAATAATTAATTGCATCCCGAAAAAATTCCATGGCACTATATTCTATATGAAATGAAGTACTGATTGCGCATGCACCAAAGGCGGAATAAATTATTTTATATTATTTTTTGTGTTGATTAGACATATATACACACGATTAAACACAAATTATTGTTCGAATGATGAATATCATTTATGTTCTGTCGGCGGTGGAGCATCTAGCTAATTAATGTTATGTTTGTTTATTTGTTTGGTTAATTTAACGTCTATTAACAACCAGGGTCATGTAAGGACGGCCTCTCATGTATGCGGTTTGTAGCGGGTTTGTAGTGCACAGTGAATGTTTTGGGAGACTGCGTTATATTTGTGTTGTGTTTTCATGTATAGCGGGACTATTTTTATAGTGTTATATCACTGAAGCAATGTATTGTGTGTTTGTTTTTTTGTTTGATTATTTTAACGTCCTATTAACAGCTATGGTTATGTAAGGACGGCCTCCCATGTATGTGGTGTGTAACGTGTGTGAAGTGCGAGGTGCGTGTTTTGGGAGACTGCGTATGTTTGTGTTGTGTCTTCTTGTATGGTGGAAATGTTGCCCTTTTTATAGTGCTAAATCACTGAAGCATGCCGCCGAAGACACCAAGCAGCACATCCTCACCCGGTCACATTATACTGACAACGGGCGAACCAGTCGTCCAACTCACTATATGCTGAGCGTTAAGCAGGCGCAGAAACTACCACTTTTATAGACTTTGGTGTGTCTTGGACAGGGGACAGAACCCAGAGCCTTCCTCACTGGGGCGAACGCTAAACCCAAGGCCAAAAGTGAGGCGATGCCAAGGGAGGCATTAGGAAACATAAAGTCAGTTAAGAAGAAGAGAAAAGATAAGATCCTAAATTTAGTCGTCTTTTACGAACATGCAACAGGGGCAGCAGGTGCAATTCTAACGCCCTACCTGCAGGGCCAGCAATGTAATGTAATTAAACATCAAACAGTGAACAAAATTATTCGTAGAGGGAATATCCCCCCTTGAAGGTTTACAAACATCAAATATCTTTTTTCGTATTGCATTAAACAAGAACATGATTATAATAAGTTGTATATTATAAATGTTTCACAATACGTGATTGGTTTTTCCCGCGGAGAAGAATTTTTACATTGACTTGTCTACGTATCTTATTGTAATGTATTTGGTATACTCGTTGTCAATATTATGTGATCGGATAAAGTGTGTTTGTTCGATTTTTTTGATTGCATGTTGTTTCAATGGGATATCACTATAAAAGGACAAATATTTCACCATTACAAGGAGACACAACACAAATATACATCCACACACATTGCACACATGGGAGTCCGTCCTAAAATCACTGGCTGTTATTAGGAAGTTAATGTGATAAACTAAACCAAACTAAAATTTCTAAAGCACCCAATGCTGGCGAAAATCTTATGCCTAATTTAAAATATACTTTTAAACTTTTAGTTTTGCTTTCGTAACTTCATCTAGTGACAATAGAATGGAAGTGTTCATGTATAATATTAGCTGTCAGCAGAAGGGACAAAGAATGGTCTGCAAATAATGGCAACAGCTACGCAATCATTCTATCCAAAGTCGCTTGCTTTCTACCAGTAATACGTTTTACTTGCTTACAAACTGCGTCTGATGGTTTGATATTCTCAAGACTGTCACATTTAATAGGTTTTCCATGTGTGATGTACATATATAACACAGCATTATCGTATATGCTATTATATAACAATATCTATATATTTAGCGATCCCCTGGTGCGATCAGATACAAATTACACCAAATCATTAAGAAAGCGTAACAGATGAACAGCCATGTCACGTCCCTCTTTATCCTGCGCAGATTGGTGTTGATAATAGAAGTAGGAAAGGTCTTTCCAGACAAAATAGCATTATCAGGAAAGATGCATACCGACAAATGGATGGGATTGGAGCATGGAGACTACCGCGTCTCCAGTGGCTTGACAACCCAGACAAATCTCGTAAAGCTAAAGCACAATGTATTGTAGGATTTGTTTACAGTTGTAATTTTTCACGCGATGTCTTGAGGAAAAAAAGAGCTGTACTGTACGCAAATTGTGACAAATATCAATGCATTGATTCAAATTTATCGCGTGCTCTTCAATAAGCACAGATATTTTCTTCGAATGATAGATACACAAAACAGCGTCTACTTCACCATATCTTTCTATAGTCTGCCGAGTTGTGATAAAAATTGAACGACCTCCCGGCAGAATATATACATTTATGTCAAAAGACAGTCTGCTCATTCTAACGTGCTGAGGCCGGGGCTCGAACCAACTGGGTGATCACCCATTCAAGATCAGTCCGAGCTCGGCTCGGCGTTGCTTCACCATGATAAGTAGATACCGACACTCATAAGGCACAACCAAAAAGCAATATATCCATGTATCGTCACAGTATATATACATGCCATGTGCCATTATATCCAGATGTTATTGTAAAATTCATTCTACTGTTGTTTTCGGCTGCATTGGTGAAACAAGTCCCTATACATATCAATCATTCAATAATTGTATCTATACAATTATTATTCTAAAATTACTCGTAGATTTGCGCATAGGTGAAAGCGAAACATAAACTGGTATTGTTAGAGCTTGTACAAGGTCAAATGATGACCTATTTTGAGCGATGTCTGTCATTGCGTTTTCCCTGTTCTTTCTCATGCGGAAGGACCCGTTCGGTAGCGTATATGCCTTTGAAGGCCCATTACTCTTCAGAAACAAAAAAAAAGTTTCTAGCTATATGTGGCCTGAAGTGAAGTTACCTTATCAAACAAATGAAATATTACGGTGCAAATCTATGTCGAAGGTTCTATTCGCCGATAATTTTGCAAAAAGTGACTAAGCGGAGAAATATCATTATACTAATACTTTGTACATCAATGGCTCTAGTATATAAGGTTCAGTGTTTAGTATTTTACAGCAAAAGTCATGTCAGTTTGAACTGTTGCTTAGGAGATTAATCTCCAAAAAAATGAAACAATTCTTTCAAATCCATTATTTAAAAGGTAATGTTTTTTATAGTGAGTTGTTCCAATGTTGTCTCATTTGATTAAGCTTTGTTGATACTCGTGACATATTTCTGTCGGACTCGTTCAGTATGTATTTGTATACAAAACCATTTCTCTTCCTGTGATACCACGAAGACGTATAGACTGACACACAAATTTCCTACTTACCCATAAAATGATTAGAAAAAACATTTACCGCTCCGGAAGGTAATGTCTTTGATTGGATGTGCCGTTATTGCGCGACAGGAAATTATATTCGCTGCTTTGTCTGTATAACTCGTGAGTTCAGGTAAGTTATGACAATAGTGATTAGGGATTCTATAGAACACCTGTCGTAAGTCAGTAAGGATAATGTCACTCAACAGCCCACCAGACATCCTCTAACAGCTGGTCCGGAGCAAGGCTTTTAAACATCGAGCAGACGTTATTAAAAAAATATATAACCAGTTTCAAATTGTTTTTTAGAGTATGATTTCGATGCAAATTCCTGTTATTTCCTTTTTCTTTGCAAAATACCATTCACGTTATCTTACAGAATGTGTTAATGTCTTAGCTGATCTTTCTATAGCTACAGTATGTAACTGCCACTCGATCGCCCGTTGAAATGTGGAAATTTCCGACGCCGTTTTTAACATACCGTTAGTTATGTTTCCTGTCAGAGATATAACACAGTCTCTATCAGAATAAGGATTTTGGTTACAAATCGTACATTTCTCTAAAAAAAACTCGTGAATAGAAACCTTCTTTACACTTTGAAATGTGAAAAAAATGATGTTAAGTTTTGCTGATGAAAAACTATACAGCGTTACACCACGTTACTGCTAAAAGAACATAAAATATACAACTGAACTGATATCGGGAATTCCATCGGGTTATCGCGGGACACACGCAGTAACGGTACCCGCGATCTCATATTACTCGTGTAACTTTTAAACAGAAACGTTATTATTTCTGTGCAACAAGATACCGGATACACACTCAAGAGATGACATTTGTTTAACCTGACATGTCACCAGTGTCATATCTCTCAATATATAGTACACCGGTTGTAACACTTGATGCTATGTAAACTGTATTCAGATTCAAGGAAATAACATGCTAATTAATTAAACTTTTGGTCCGTGTTTATTAACTTAGTATTGCCATAATTAGTGTACTTGGTCACAATCTTTTATTTATGCGTTTGTATAACAAATCAAACATGGATATTTTACATATATGGCTACATACAAACAGCAGAGAGTTAGAATTATAACCTTGATATTTTAATTATAACTTATTACACAAGTATCTTAAGTGCATCACAAGAGTAACCGGATCTTCAGCAGGAAACTTACAATACCATAAACTATTTTAGGTTTACATCCCTCAAACTTATCTCTGGTGTTATAAAACAGACACGGATTAAGGACGTTTTAAGGTAGGTGATGTACGCTGACTGGAGATAGAAAAGGGATTCATATCTTATTCTTTGCTTTTAAGGTGCATTTTACAAAAAAAAAATGTTGGTATATATTCATAAATGCGTTGAACGAGCTCCATTTATTACTATTACAACGTATCAGAACATACACCGGTTTCGTATGCCTTAGTGGAATTTCCATGTCGACCAAACATACATGAAAACATAGATCATAGCATATTAATGATATGTTGATACTAGTTACAGTTAGTAATCCACATATTCATTATAATAGACAAAATAGTGCAATCAACCCATGACCTTTAAAGGAGATGTTAGTGATATGTCGGGACTGAAGGATGTATTGTCATTCTGGATTTTTTACAATTATGGAGTTGCACTATCATTGTGGTAAAACCAATTAGCTGCGTTCAAATTCCACATAGAATGACCTACAACCCTACTTCATGATCGTAACAGGCAACTGTCCTTACGATTCCTTTGATACCGCGCATATATTATGACGTTCTGCAAATGTGGAAATTCAAACTTCTATAACTATCTAGATATGATAATACTGTATTATTGAAACATACTGCCAAAATGCATGAAAGACGCACACCACCCGGTCACATCATACTGACAAAGGATTGCACAGTCGTTCCAATGAAATTCCAATTTCCATAGCTATGTTGTGTCCCAACGAGAATACTAGTCCTGTTTGTTGCGTATCAGCGATGAAACGCAATCTCCAGAAGCACACACACACACACACACACACACACACACACACACAAGCACACACACACACACACACACACACACACACAAAGCATGATAAATGACACAACAAACATTAAGTAAAGCAAAGCGGTTTAAAATAACTTGTGGGTTATTTTTGGTTGAGGGTTAATTGTTAAGTATAAATATGCGAATTAATAATGTGGGCTGTATGTGATGTGTTAAAGTAATATATCAATGTTATAAATCATACCAAAAATATCAATGCATATCTATGATAGTTCAGAGCCATAAACGCAACAATATGCCATTGAAATAGGAGGGGAAAGTAAGATAAAATTTCATGCATTTTGAACAGACTGCTTCTAATCAAATAATGGAGTTATATCAGAAATACGAGTCACAACAATTGACCATCATCGGCGATAACCATATACATAAATATATCAGAACGGCTCGGAGCCTCCCAGGTATTTTCACCGTGTAAACGAGAAAAAAGTAATATGTATAGATAATGATTTAATAACTTTGCTTACTTATTTTCCACTTAAATAATCACTGCGCCATCATTTTAGCTGTGTCAAGCTACATTTGCTGTAAATCGTTGTAGGCTCGTTGTGCTTGAAATATTATAGAGTTAATGTGAGAAATAATACATTTTAGTTACTTTATATTTATATTTTAAAATTCCCATAAAATCAAATATTTTGTCGAATGATTTATATTTTAAAATTCCCATAAAATCAAATATTTTGTAAAATTATTATCTTTAAGAGGCATTAGTTCAAAAACAACAGCACGGGCAAATGATTTTTCTTCTCATTTCTTCTATAGTATATGGACTCCTATTTCCAAAAAAAAATTATATGACAAAACTTTAATACAGGGAACTTTTGACTTCAAAGAGGTGTACACCCTTAAGCATAAATGACATAGTAGTATCGTAAACCTTTGAACAAATAAACTCTTGATCGTTTCACGTTTATCCAGTAATCCTGTCTTCTCACCATGTTCACTTTGACACATTTACCCAACAAATATATACAGCATGTTTCTGATACATGTAACTGTACATTGAGACTTGTCATTATAGTGTTTTATAACTTGGTTGTTTATTTGTTAACGATTAATGGCCTTGTATGTTATCCGCTTGGTACTGTACAATACCGTGTAAGTTACTACCTCCATATGCATGCCAAGATCAAACAGTAGTCGATGTGTATATTTTTTGAAGTCAATTCTGACCAAACAAATGCTGGTAGTACCTATTATATAATGTAGTTAACAGAGGGACATGGTTATTTGGTGAAAGAAAAATGTTTCGATCCTTGAGGGTTTTTTTCCTGAAAATTATGTAGCTTTTTTCGCGAATTTGGTACGAAAAAACAAGTTTCAGAATACTTTTTTAATTAACAATTAGATACCCCAAGTTAGCTAGGATGCATGCATACTTTTAACATGAGTATGCTTAACTTAACCAAATCATGGGCTTCCAAAATACTTTAATTTAAACGAGGGATAATACTTAAATGACAAAACACTAAACGTTCATGTTTTACCAAAATAAAATATTTCACCAAAGTTATAAGTAAAGTTGGCAGCCGTGTATGCTGTCGGAATATCAAGCAAATTGTTTTAACTCCTTCGAAAGACCGTCTGTAACATCACTTGGCTCTGCTTATTACAAGCACAAAGAGAATACTGAATTCCAGTGCACTAGTCATAAAAGTCGATGATTGCTCTGGCCAATCAGGATTTCATTCTTCTCAAAGTTTACCAAATTTGATTAAATCTATCTATCTCACTTTTGGGTCTCATAAAACCTTTTCATGCACTTGCTTGTCGGTGACACGTGTCGTCAATGATCGCTTACATACAATTGAGAGGCTGAGCGTTAGAATCCACCACAAATACCCACATAGTGGTTCTAAACAGCTCGTTCTATCTCAAGCACTATTTAACCTTTAACAAAGAGACAAAACGACATCTAATGACGTGTGAGAACATCAACAATTAGAAATGAACAAACATACTCCAACAAGAAAGAACTGATATTTGGAATTATGGGAACATTTACAACAAATGGTATATAAGTTATTTAATTCGTATTTCTGATATTTAGAAATAAGTATGTTGGGCCTATATCGTATGTGAAACCCAAAATAAACACTATAAAATTAATAAGATAACACTTTATACATTGTGAGAAAGACATAGTGAAAACTCGGATATGTCCCTTTGTGGTTACAATCAAAGTATGCCAGTTAGTTCTGTAGAAATCTAGTTAGTGTCATCCATGTATCTTCCATTGCTTATCAATATGAAAATCATGCCGTTGTTTATTGCATTGTTTGAATTAGTCATAAGGTCAAAAACATGGTTTTGATAGTCTGGGTTATGAAGTCCTTTCCGCCTTTGTGTCCTTGATGGGCGATCTTAGGTTTTCATACGGGGAGCCCATAGTACAAAGAAGTACACTACCACTATACGTGAAGTACATGGAAACTATGGGGGTCTAAATCGTAATACACAGGAGAGAAAGGCGTCTGGGTGAATCTTTGACACATCTAAACTATTTCGACATTTTATGAACAATAGTCACCACAGCAACGACAAATGTCAACCTCAGCTTCCATCCATAACGAAAAATCACGCCTGGCTCCTAAGGTGTTATTTAGACTATAATCGTCGTGACGTAGCACAATGCTGGCGGTAACAGGGGGCAGTTTCCTTGTGGACCGGTTACTAGCATGGGTTAGCCGTAACCTGTTTGTCATGTTTCATTTCAATCACAAAGTGACAAATTCAAACCACGCGTGCATTCAAGTTCGAAATCACGAAAGGATTGATTTGTAAATATATTCTTTGTAAAATTGTCTTCCTATCAATACTATTGTTTATTATTCATATAAATATATCTTTCAGTTTGTTTGTTTGATTAATTATTAACAGCATGGGTCATGTAAGGACGGCCTCCCATGTGTGCGGTGAGCAGCATGTATGTAGTGTGTGGTGCGTGTTTTGGGAGACTGCAGTATATTCGGAGTTTTTTTTCTTGTATAGTGTAACCCTTGCCATTTTAATAGTGCTATATCACTGAAGCATGAGGTTTAACCCGTATGATCACTGACACGGTTGGTTGGTTGACAGATTGGGTTACCGTTCTGGTACCGGCTAAGTTTGGGAGGCTGCAGTGAATTTGTGTTGTGTCTCATTGCAATAGTAGGACGTTTGTCCTTTTTAAAATGTTTTTTTTTTACTAAAACATGCCACTACAGCCTCAACACAGCAAACTTAACCCGGTGGCATTATACTGACAACGGCCGAACCAGTCGTTCCACTCCCTTTATAAGTGTTAATTGGTACAGAAACCATAGATTATGGCGTGTCCGAATTAGTAGCTTTGTTTGCTTATCATATTGGGTTCCCTTCGTAAAACCTTTCAGGTTTCATTGTCAATCTATAATATCACTATTTCATCCTTTACTGTTTATTTTTACAGGTATTTTACAGGTAAATTAGATATATATAAATCAGAAGTCAGTAGATACCCTTACAGCTATTGGTTCATGTAAGTAGTCATTCATTATAAATTTTATCACCTCATTTCTTATTATGTACATAGTTATGATCTATATCAGTGTGACATAATGTAAACATTTAAGTTATAAGTACTTTAACCAGTGTTTGTTAGGTTCTGTACATTATATTTTCGTTGTTTTCGAACGTATGGAATGAGTATTTAAGATGCTGCGCCGCTGACAAATGATGTATTTGTTTCTTTTTCAAAAACAACATGAGCAGAATTAGTATTTTACTTAAGTTACAAAAGTTACTTTATGTATACCATCAGCATTGAAAAATTTGAGCTTCTAATGTTAATTTTAGATAAAAATATTAAAAATAATTGATTGCGTCCCGAAAAAAAATCATGGCACTATGTCCTATATAGAATAAAGTACTGATTGCACATGTACAAAAACAAATTAATGATTTTACATTACGTTTTGTGTTAATTAGACATATACATACACGATTAATCATCAATTGTTGTTCAAATGAGTATCGTTTTTGCTCTGTCGGTGGTGGAGCATCTTTAATGTGTAGTTTTGTAGTTGTTCCAATGAATGCTAGCATTGTTAATAAATTAGTAAACATTCTCACGTCTTTGTGTTACAGTACCAAAGGGATGTTTGTGTGTTACAAGAATCTCATGATAATCGCACGTTTCGCTTCATGTATGACTTCAACTTCGGGAGTATGTCGGTGTTGCTATTTTGGATTTTGATATGTGAAAAAATACTTTCAAGTGTTACTGATGTTGTTAGCCAAAGGTAGCAGAGATGTACAATTACATAAGCGTGGTATCTAATTTACACGCTGAAATACTTCTAACAGGCGGAAATAGAACGTAAAGTTCCACAAAGCATGATAGGAATTCGCGGATGGTTCTACGTTTTTGTCCGTTTGTCGCATAATTCACTTTACTTTTAAAATTCCGAATATACTCGTACTCATTTGACGATAAATGATGGTAGCATTTTGGATGTTAGTTTTTCCATTAAAGTGTGTTGGGTCCTGAGTAAAAGTGCATTCCATCAATTTCACGTAATAACTGAGACAGTTACCAAGAGTAATCATGACTAGTTGTCTTCTTTTATCAAGCAATGATATTTTACACGTTTAAGAGAGTTCTTACGCCAATAAAAATGAAAAGGGTTAACGTAGTTTAATTGAGGTATTGTGGTACGTTTCATGCTAAATTCTTTCCTTATTTTGCTGCACAAGAAGTTTTAAGTCAGATTTCTACATTAGGCTTACATATCTAGGTCATCAAAACAAATTACACATTGTGTAAAAATAATAAATATCTCTAGTTTGTCTGGGTTCCGTGAACCCGTTTTCGTTTACACTAACTGCCGATAAAGTTGATCAATATGACAAAAGTGGCCGACTTTGCCACCAAATATAGTCGATGGATGACACAGATCGGTAAATTCCAATGCCAAGTCTCATTCTACGTTGAGTTTAAAAAGTTTAGGACGAACTAGTCTCTTACATTTTCGTCCTTTCTTATTGAGTCCCCGTATGTCTCGTTACAGATATAAAAGCCAATGACGTGGAACTAAAATATACAATATTGACACAATAAGTGTTTTAGATTTCATTAGTTTAACTCATTTAGATCATAGTTTCATGACTAAATAACTCGCCATCAGTGACCAAGCGATGTTACATACGTAATACTGAGTACTACTTATATGTTAAGTGGAGTAATTCAACTTGACCACACTGTTTACTGTCGACCTTTGAACGAGATTACATGACTGATGTGGGGAAATGGTATACTAGGTAAGGCCTTGGGGAAGGAAGACCAATTCTAATAACCACATTGTGAGTGTGATGTATATCGACGTATGATCCATACGTTTGATTCTTATCTCACCCACAACTGTAAATAATGGTAATCGACACAGAGGTCATGACTCAGCATGAACTTATAATGACCTTAATCAGACTTTGTGTTGGCTTCTCTTTGATGGTCAGCTGTGATAACTGATTGTTTTGTATCCATCGTTGATAAATGATGTGAATGTGATTTGACTTCAACCTCAAAGAAATGGTTTAGTGTATAGAGATCCGGTAATAACGTGATATTGGATTCGGCCTCGTATGAATATATGGTTAGTTTCTGTGTGTTTTGTCAGATATAAGTCTGCGATTACTTGTTCTTATTTTGAATCGCGGTAATGTACAAGCCAACCGTATATATATATCACTGTATCGGAGTATCTGTTGCCTAATCAAAAGATAATGCATTATTCATATCTCAGAAAAAGATAATTAAAAGACAAAATGTAATTCTCGGAGCAACTAGCTCAGAATAACTTTTAAACCTTTTGAGTAAAGGACGAGGCATGAAAAACACATGAGAAAAGACTATCCAAATATGATATTGCAGAGAAAGGTATATGTGTACATTATTTAGGAGTTGGCCTTAGTAATATTAAGTGATATCAAGTCTACCTTACCTTGTGTAAGTAAAGTGTACATGTGACCAAAATTCACCAATTACATCCATTAGTATTCTTCAAGGAATAATTCCTAACCAACGAGGCGGTTTCCGAGCAGTTAACGTACAAACGTTAAATTCACGAGAAATATATGTATCTCCAGGATCAGACACGTCGGTTTTATTGTAGTTTTCGCACGTTTAATCGTATCGTTATTGTTACAAATAACACCGTCGATCATTAACAAGGGTATCTTAATGTAGCGGACGGGATAGGTATGTCTTGACATAACGCCGCTCTTTCGTGAATCCCCGATACATTTACCATGTGAACTAAATTCCAAAGTGTGTCTATCAACTTTAATTTTTTTTATTTAAGCATTGATGTCACTTTTTTTAATTTTATCGGGGTATGAAAAAAAATTGTTTGCAAACTGTGTGAATCCGCGTAGCGGATTCTCACAAAAGTTTGCAAACAAATTTTTTTTTTCATACCCCGATAAAATTAAAAAATAGTGACATCAATACTTATAATTAATTTCATACTATATTTGATAAAATGAAGTATGTTTAAATGTACCATTAAAGTGGTTTTTCAAGGGATTATTTTTTCCGGATCAATACGCAACGTCAATGTATCTATTGTGACGTCACGATAACGTCGGGGTTTCGCGCCATTCTTGGATTTTTGATTTTTTTTTTTCATAGTGGTATGCAAAAAAAAATATTGGCAAATCGGAAAGCCGGATTTGGTATGAAAACAAAGAAAAAATAATTATTGCACAATGACTTTCGTATTTGTAAATATTCACTTATATTTTCTGGAACCCATTGGATAATCGCTATTCTTTACCAGAACAAGTACACCTGTATAAACCGCCATATAAAAAAGTAACAACTGAAACTTCAATTTATCTATAAAAATGATAGTTTCAAACTAGTTTAGGGCAAGAGAGTCGCGTTCATTCATTCATGAACGGCAATTCACTGAAGTAATATCTTTGATTTGTATTTGGTCCGAGGTAGATATATTTGTACGTACCATGGTTTCTATCAGAGAGCTCGAGATCTATTGGTTTCCTATGCTTAACGTCATATTTATATCGAGTTACAACTGTACCCAGAAGCAAATCGTTATAACAAGGTTTCTTTTTAACTATTTGTATCAAGATTACAATGGCCATTTTACTGTAGAGTAACCTGTTCCCAAATAGAACCAACAAACCAATGACGAACTAATTACGAGTGATTGTCAATTCAATATTAAAACGCAATATCCAATCAATTCCCCTCAAATACCAGCAGTGTCTTTATCTCCAATAAACATGACAGTTACGCTATCATCATATATCCGACACATGTTATAATGTACATGCACTTATGTCATAACAGGGACCTATAGTTAGATTTGCATGTGAAGCGCCTAGTGGCCTCTTATGATAATATCATTTAAGGAAATAGACATATGAAAATAAGAATATTTTGATACATATTGTTGTATATTCCATTGTTGTATATTAACTTTAATTTTCAACAATACAAAAGGTTACGTGAATGGAATAATTTAACATTCATATACAACCTGATCCGGGCGTGAAACTGCATCTGACGCCATCCCACTAGGTGTTCTATTACGGGTAATACTTCGATATCACAATATACAGTTTATTTTCCAAATTAGCATACCACATCGACGCCCAGAAAAGTAAAAACTATCCCTCTTGTAATACATTACTATTACACTTCATTCCTATTGGAAAAGATTATATGACATGAATTTGAGGGACTTTACAGCATTGATTGAGCTTTGCTTAACAAGCCTCCAACTGCTGTCGTTAAAATGTAACCTCTCTGTGGTCGATGTATTGTCTTCTTATAATGGAAACCTGTTTATTGACTAGTGAAATCTGCTACTAAAGATTCAACAATTGCTATGATGTTTGGCCCCGAAAAGGGGACAGACACTTCAGAATCTTCCTTCGAACTTCGAATACAAAAGTTACAAGTCATTAAGAAGGGATAGAGTTAATACGATTTCGAGTTTACCGAGTTCTAATCATACATCGGTTTGATTTAGTGTATTAGGTGTAGCGTCCAATTACAGGTACGGTTATTTGCGGACAAGCTGCCATATGCCTGTTTTGAGAGGCTGTTGTTATGTCTATTTGTAATAGTGGAACTCTTGTGTTTTTATAGTGTTATCTCACTGAAATATGCTGCCGAACACACCAAACCAGCCACATTATCAGGCAGCAAACATATGCATAACACATGTTTAACTGCGTAACTGATGACCGTGATCTAAATGCGTTTGAAACAAAAAAAAAACAAAGTTCAGAAATTGGAACACTGCCCTGTCCACTCGAAAACCAGTATTGGAAGTAGTTTACCTTGATTACTTTTATTTAAACTTTTTTCCTTTTGTTTTTATTTAAGTCATTGCTAATAAATAAATTATATCAATTCCTCTCCTGAAACAAAAGCACAGCTTTCATAAAATGTTTGTTTCTTTTTTGTCAGACAGTTACCGGCTAGACATCCATGAAAACCATATTTTGTTCCGAACAGCGTAATCTATTGCAGCATTCCTCAAAACTAATTTAGTTTTACCTGATGCTGTAATCAATTTGGTCTGTCCATTGATATTCTGAATGGACAGGTGCTCGGAT
Source organism: Argopecten irradians (assembly GCF_041381155.1). Lineage (NCBI taxonomy): Eukaryota > Metazoa > Mollusca > Bivalvia > Pectinida > Pectinidae > Argopecten > Argopecten irradians. Next base: position 29,539,091 of record NC_091135.1, on the reverse strand, counting down.
CTAATCGAAGCACACCTTAAAAGCAAAACCAGAAAATGAAGACAGCTATTTTCAGAAAATTTCATAAAAGTTATCATCACATAATCTAACTGAATTGAGCTATAATGTTGAGAACTACTATTTTATGTAAACAGACGAGGATAACGAAAGCATAAAGATTTTAACGAAATTACTTATTTACCACAAGACCAAACATATGTTTCCATGCAGTTGTCAAACAAACTGATGCAAATTCACGTAAAAAGAATAGCAAAATGCAGATTATTGTTTTTTCCTATCTTGTCACTGTCTCCTGCCAACGCATACTACAGTGCAGATATTTAAATGATAACCAATGTCAAGTTAATTGCTAGCCCATGTTTCAGTGGAAATAATAATTACGATAAAATATAAACAATATGAAGAAATGAAGTAGATTATCGATATCGTACCTCCCATCGATCATCAGTGGTTAAAATCTTATCACTAAAACAATCGTAAATATAAATGTCAAAGATATCATCGCTTAGTCTCGTCAGCAGAGTTATGTCGGACAAATGTGTTTTGTAATGTGTTAGTAGGGGAGAACTACCACTTGAGCAGTGGATGGTATACCCTCAGGCATTCACTTATCCAGACAATACATCATTTATGTACTTAATGTTGCATTTTCATTTTTCTCACAACTACCGCGTTAAAAAATGCTTTTGTTGGTATAAACAAATCAATATAACATTGGACACCAGACAGTATAATTATGATACTGAAATAGTTATTGTGATATATAAAACAAACTTTGTGTTCTCACACAAGTCGTGTTATTTCGACTATATAGTTGAACACGATCGTACACCTGTAAACCTGTCATATAGCCACCTGCCACAGCGTCTGAGGAGAACATGTACTCACTTCTAATGGGTTCAACATGTTTCATATCTAAACGAAAAATGACAGTTTTGTGATAAGTTTTATACATTTCCATCAGAATGCCCAAATCGCTTTTCGTGCATGTTCTTTCGTTTGTACTTAAACAAATTGGCTTGAAGGAATATCTATAATATAACAGTTATTTGGAGTTTTTTCTTTTGTACATTATTATTTTGGCATTAATCGATGAGCGGGTACCAGGAATATGTTGAGCGTTCAATGGCAATAAGGGAGAAAAAAACTTATCCCCAATTGCTCTTTCTTAATTATTGATTCATTCATTGTTTATCACGTTTAAGTGATTACGAGTATTAAAGAATTCTAAGCAAAGCCAATATAGTATAGTATATAGTATAGTATAGTTATAGTTATAGTAGCATGGTAATATGTTTGAGTTACAGATAACCTGTAAACTATTGTACGTATAAATGAGTATTCCTCGTGATGGAGAAGTGTGGAATGAATGAATATTTTAATGATTTGTAGTTTGCTTAACCAGATAGACAGATATCAAAATACTCATATCTTATAGGTAGGCCTTTAAATGTTCATCGCTGCTCTCAATACCTGATCGTATGAAGTGACTAAATTTGGAATATTTTTCACCTCCTCTTTCTAACTCACGTTTTATTTTCTAGCATTTCCTTTAACAATTCCCTCTTCGTTCGTTCGTGTAATGAAGGTTATAATTTTAAATAATGCATTCTCTGAAAGTAGTACAGTGAAGATAAATGGAGTGTGGTCATTATTTTGCCCGTTGTCCATTTAATATAACCAGGTGAGTTTGCTGTTCGGTATCGTTGGAATCAAACTTCAGTTAAACAGCAATGTTAAATAGGCAAGTATACCACATCGAATTTCAATTGCTATAACTTATGTTTAAAATAATATGTCAAAATAAAATAATGCACTATTATATATAACTCAGCGTATCAAATATTAATCAAGAAAGTGTTAACAAAAAATATATCAGATATATATCTTAGTATTTACGTGTATGCGGAAACGATATTAACATGTATTTATTATAAGTTACAATTATAATTAAAGACAAAATTATGTATGTTTATTGTATTATGCATTTTGTGTAATATTCTAAAACTACAACTATACATTAACAAAATCTGGACTTAAACCAAGTATTGTCAGATAATTAATCTTAGTAATACTCTTTGTTATGACAGATTTTGCCGTAATTATTCAAAACTGTCAAATTAATATCTAACATGTTCTCGCTGTGATGTATTAGGTTGTTTTACACAACATGACGGCAGGTTCTCCTTGTCAAATAAACATTATAACTGCCGGAAATATAACTTAATTCGACATGGACCTTGCACGTGTTCATGTAAATGCGATAACGTTCTTCAGATATCTGTCTTATATCTGTCGTCAGTGGTGTAAACAAGATAGGTCTGAAGCCGATCTATCGCCTGGCTTCAGATAAAATCACAGATCCTTCTGGTACTGACTAATGTGAAAAGTATTATATAGAGCGAAATTTAGCGACTTGTGTGACCTGTTTTAGTAACGGAGTTCAGTTTAACTTGTCGAAGATGTCCATCTATTTATTTAATTTCAACAAATTTAATTTCAAATATGATTTGAAAAGGGATTGAACCACAGGCATAGCCTATGTAAGTTCTGTCCATCTATCAAAAGCAAACAAAAAATTAACAGCGATTGTTGCGACATGGCGTGAAAAGAAGATGATACGAAGCTATGATCAGTATGTCACAGAAATTTGAAACAATTTATATTTGCATCATGTATGTTGCATTATTGTGGTACATAAATGTGTATGGTCCATACTGGAACTGGGATGGGTTGATCATCGGTGATCGGGTGCTAGTGTGCTCGGATCCCGGGTTCAAATCCAGGTATAGCTGCTACATGTTTGCCTCTCCTACTACAGTGTAAACTGAAGAATAACCTAAGTCACCCTAGGCCTGCATGGAGGACGACTTGTAGATCTGCACGTGCCTCATGTTATCTTCTTTGCTAAATTAACAAGCATAAACAATGTACGCGTCTGTGTAGCAAATGTTTAAAACTGAAACGAAAATAACGCCTTCTGAGCACTTTGGTAAGCTAACATCATATATCTATAACAATACCGTGCCATAACATAATTTTGTGTCCTTATCGCATACTTATTTCAGAGTATAATGTTATTTTACGATACTTGAAAATAATTACCCTTGACTTAAATGCGTATTTTACGGCCCTCTAACACAAAGTTTGAATGCGACTTATTGTACAAGTTTTTGTCAGTGTGAATTAAAACGTGAGGTCGTTATTTTGTGTTTATAAATATGTCAAGTTGGGCTGAGCATCGGGCTAGATAGTGAATTTTAGCAATCTCCGAGATAGTACTGTATTTATATAACAGATGAATCGATTTCTTTTTCATGCGTACATGTATATTTTTATGAATAAACACCGTACTGTATGACGTTCATATGTTTGAGAAATTTTCAGATGTAACTGTTAGACTGCAGTTGAATAAGATGGAAGTAAATGTTAAGTAAATAGCTTCTTTCTAGTGCTACTTTTCGTTAAATCACAGACTCCACTAATATACTTCACATGTGCGGTAACATTTCAAATTAACAATAACAACGAACGTCTTCCTAGCAGCACTCCTTCACTCTACTTCTGCACATTTTTTGCTGAAGTTCATTATGACGTGTTCTATCATACGATGAATACAATGTACCTAGAAATTGAGGGGTGTATCACATGGTCCATCGACAATGGTCTGGTTGGGTCGTAGCAACTTTCTATATACGCCCGTGTTCGAAATATCGGTACATAATTCGCTTACGATCAATTTGCATTTATAATCATATGTCTCTGAGTATACTTATAATTGTAATGATTTTATTATTACGATGTGCTTTCTCAGTAATATAGCACATGATGATAATATTTAACCTATCTTGGCACTTTTTTCTCGTATTCTTTTCAATGAATATGCGTGCATGTAACAATCTCAAATGATAAGCAAGTATTCGAACTTGACATAAAACAGTTCACACATTGCAAACCATTTTAAATGATTCAGTTCGATAGAGTAAATAATTTGCTGTCGATAGTTTACCTTATCGTGACAATTTATAACATAAATCATTTTCAACCTATAAAACGTTATTCGGAATTCAGACTACATTCGCTTTTGGTGTACAGTGATGAAACCGATTTTAATTTTCATATGAAATGAATTGATTGCCATAACGATAAAATGATCAAAACATAACCAAGGTGTCAATCCTTTTTAACCTTGTCCCTGTCGTCAGCTGTGGCAATAGTACAACAGTCCTTATATGCGGAGTAAATGGAAATTGTTCAGATGCATTACGTGATGGCCACGTGCTTCCTCTGTTTTGCATCGCTATTGACAAGTATGAATTGATTTCACAATTTTTAATGAAAACCTGGTGTATAGTTGGTATATGTTGATGAGTCGTTTTCGTGTGACGAAAAGGTAGTGGTTATCGCCATTTACAGGAGTGACAAAATAACGAAGTAGCGCACATCTGCCATAAAAGATTGTTCAGCTTCTATTTTAATGCTCTACAACTGTCTGTCTGTATCTTGGGATTGAATCCAGAAGCATATAGAGATTGAGAATTAAAGCCCATGGCAGACCTTTTACCAGTGTTACTACCGGGTAAACACATTTTATTCACAATTACCGCAGATATTTCAATTATTGTGAACAACTGGATCGGTAAAAGACAATACAAATGATCATCAAATTTTGGTTCGTTATGTAGCCTAGCAGGCGCGAACATTTATTTACTATGTTAAAGTCTCAAAGGACCAGCTTTCATGGCCTAACAGAAAACCCAATGGGAAATTTTCATTTATACCTGAAATTATATATTTTTTTGCGAAATAAAACCAAACAATATCATTGATAAGAAAAAAATATTCAAAGAAATGAATTGTATCAGTTAGTTAGAACATCTATGCGATATTTCAGCATACATGTAACTTATGAAGTTTATAAATGTGCTTTGTATTTTTATGGGAATAACTTTTTTTTAAGTTACGCTGTGATGAACCAATATGTATGACATGCAGACACACGACAAAAATAGATAATTGTAATAAACAAGAAAGAATGTCATCATAGAACATTCAATATGACCATAATATACACAGAACCAAACAAACTTGATTCAAAGTATGTTTAAAGAATGTCCCTGAAGACGAAAGATAATTAAGATATTTTCTTAGCTGCAAAAATAGTAATTATACGCATGTTTTTATGTGCATTTGACTTATATATCCCATACCCCGAGAGTATTAAACATTACACCAACCCTAACCTTTACCATGCACGATCTGTATTGCAAAATGACTTGATAATTTGGAACAGAAACAACGCGTTTTTTATTAACAATACATAGTTGTGTTTCGTAATCTTAAATTTCGAATCAGTCCGGAATACATTATAAACGTTGTCTTATACTGGCATGACATTCACAATGGTAATTTTATGTAACATACTACTCCATACATTTTGTTTTCCAAATTGCCTCGCTGTGATAGGGCCTGTAAATTAGGCTCAAAGGACCAGCTTTCATGACCCCACCGGAAAAAAACCCAACTTTTTTTAGTGATACCTCTGTGAATATATACCTTTGACTATACACCACGTCCTAATGACTACTGGCACACACTCGGAGATAGTCGTACTATCGTACTCCATGAAATAAGCCAATATTCTGAGTGTGCAACTATTTCGTCGCTCTAGGACTTGTCGGTTGAGACAGCACCGCTATATCGTTCTTTGGACTCATAAGCGATATTTTGATTTGACGTTTCTACAATCACAGTTTAATTTTAGACCAGTAGAAACAATTAAAAGGTCAACACAAGGGAACGAAGGCTTAAATTTGTGCATGTTACCGAAAATTGTCCATAATACATGTACCAATAGTAATCAAGTAATACCATTGAATACCATTATTGAAGTGGAACAAGGTTTCTTTCAAATTATTCTATTCTGTCAATGTCACTGTTATTGTAACTATTATTGTGTAGTTCGTAATAATTGAGTTTCGCAGAGAACGCACATCAAGATCTACATTGTCATTTATACTGATAAAGCAAAATGAAGATAAAGGGAGGAAGTGTAGAAAAACAAAGTTTAAGAAAGTTGCGATTTAATCAAAGATTTCCTTTTTTGGATGTAATTGGTTTTATAGTTGTATGTAATCACCTTTGTAGACTTCACGTCTCGACCCAATGTACACTAATCACATAAAGTACATAGGGTATTCTGAGACAATAAAGGTGAGGCGAGGAAGGGCGTGCTAAGTACATTGTATTCCGCCGTTATTCGCTTCGGAAGGCATGTTATATCAATAAATATCCAAGATTCAACTCATCAATAAGCTAGCGGGTTAAAGCAGTAGGCCATGCTGCCTAATCTTACATATACACAACTTATACCCGTGGCTTTAATTGAATAGATTTTTGTCTTAGGATGGAATATGGTGCGGTTCATCTTAAGAGTTTTTCCGCCTACACGACTATTTTAACGTTTTTTGTATAGTTTCGGATACCTTTAACATGAAATGTTACCAACAGGGTATGGTGATGTACATCGTTATATATGATTCAAAACATTATCGTAAAAAAACCACATTTATTTATTTGATGAATATAAAACTGCCAAATTGACCACGTTGAAGTTCGGCTGTCCTTACTTTCAGTTAATACCTGATATACAGTTAAGAAGCTACTCAGCTGATTAAACATCAGAGAAACTGAATTTACAGCATTTCCTTCACATGGACGTTTTCTGCAGCAATATGAACCAATTCCCATGGCCAACGTTATCGCGAATGTGTTTATATTAATTCTCTGTTAAATTGGATGATATTTTTACATCCTCTATATCAACTCCAATCTGTATAACTAACCCCAGCTCTAATAAGAACTTCCTATGATTATGAACTACAGTGTTATCAATTCTCTGACAATAAATAAATAGGTTTTCAATTTCACCCTTTCCCACATTCCAGTGACATCCCGGTAACTTCGTTATCTTGGATCGATTTTCCCCCGCACGCGATTCAATATTGGGAAGACAAATCCTCTTTAAATTGCTTAGATACTGTGTCCATAATGTGTATAAATCCTAACAATCATTGTCCTCCTCGCCACACTGGCTGTCCATCCTAGTCTGGACTTAACCGAGCTAATATTATCTCTATTGTTTAACTGTAAGCTAATTTTGTGATATATATCAGTGTATGTTTTTCGGCGTTCCCATCAACTCTTCTAAATTTCAACTTCATATATGTACATGTACTAAGTAGGAAAAGATTCGGAGCTAATGGACTGCGCTCAACAGACATACTTTCTAGAGCGGTCCATGGATGCATTTTAAATTTTGACTGTGCGTGATATATTCATCTGTGAGCCCATGTTTCCTTTATCTTTGATTCTGCAGACACATAGTTAGCGGGTCCTATAAGATATATATTAAGTTAAATGTGGCTGAATCTGCAGCCGTGTAGATTGAAGTATTGAAAATGTAACCGGGATAAGTGGTTCGTGTGGTATTGGATGGAACTATGCATTGCCTTCTTACCCTTTAGAATGAGTTCCACTGCAGTAGTAAAATATCCAACAAGATGTATGTTTAAGTAACACAGAAGACAGATTTTAGAAAGAAGCCATGACTTCACTTCAAATTAGGAATTTACAACCAGGTACCAATTCCGTTTGGCGAAAATTAAGCTTACAAAGGATTGGATGGATACTGTTCAAAATGTTCTTATATCAGGCCCCGATTTCTCGAAACAATGGTCAATTTTTTCAACATGAGTTACAAAAGGAGAAAAACTAAGTTTTGACTTAAGTCTGTACTTTTGTTTCGAGAAATGGGGGGGGGGGGCAGATGAATTTTAATGGCATATGATTTACTTGAATTTTTGATATGGCCATACCCTTTCATTGATTCATGTCCCAAAGACACATTTGACATATCTTTAAACTGTTTCGAATTGCAGTTTCCTCTAATACCAGTTCCAATATACTAACAATAGCCCTTTACCACAGCGTATCGAGTTTTAAACCCATAAGGGACACTTGCCAGGTGCCAATCAATTTTATTTGGTACCAGTGCTGTCTTCCACCTCCTCAGCATACAATGTAGCAAGTCCTTAACTGACCCCCAGTAGTGTACGGAAGTATACCCTACAATAACCCTAAAAGTCAACACATAGGATAAATGAACATTCTTATAAGCAATTATTACAGGTGTTAATTAGACGCTAAACCTAATCCACAAATTACTTAAAGATGCTCCAACGCCGACAAATGGTATTTTTTCACTATCAAAAACAGAAGCAGACGATTTAGTATTTTTCTTCAGTTACAAAAGTTACTTACATTACATTATTACCACCATTGAAAAGTTTGAGCTTCTAATTTTACTTCAAGTTAAAAATATGAAAAATAATTAATTGCATCCCGAAAAAATTCTGTGGCACTATATCCTATATGGAATGAAATACTGATTATGCATGCACCAAATGCAAAACAAATTATTTTATATTATTTTTTTGTGTTAACTAGACATATATATACACGATTAAACACCGATTATTGTTCAAATGATGAATACCATTTATACTCTGTCGGCGGTGGAGCATCTTTAAATCGCGATTTACCTAATTTGGGTTGTATGAGTATTCAGATTTTCTGGTAGATTTTGTGCTTAGAGGTTATTCAAACTGCATAAGATTTTTCAACTGTGTGTAAAAATAGATCCGATTAATGCAGAGTCAGGAAAATTGAAAACATCCCCAAAAATGTAGCAAAATTGAAATTGACGAATACCAACCTTATTCCCTTAGCTGTGTATGGATACCAATCGTACTGGTTCAGTTTTATATGTTTTAGGTTCATTTTTCTATTAAAATATCCCTGATATAATTTACCCCTAGCATTATGTGACAAGTGTCGTTTTTGAAGCAGGTCAACGACCTTTTCTGTTTTCTAATCTTCTTGTAAGTCGTTTTTGTAAGGTCATAAACTCTTCATTTTTGAAGTATTTTTAGGGTCTTGACATATGTTGGCAAGCTAAATTGAATTCAAGATATTTGGCATAAACTCTAAAAGTCTTAACTTCAAACAATTCCAGTATAACTGTGTAACACGTTCAGGCATGGCAACTCGAGAGTCATGTGGTTTGTTAGATTTATTTTTGTTAATGCACGACTTAGGAAGCAGCCCGTCTGCGGCCTCTTGCTGCACAGGATTGCGCTTTGTCCAGATGTAGGTCCTAGTTAACGCAATACATTTCTTGTTCAAAGATGTGCTACTAAGATGGGTAATCAAACTCGATCACCTCAAATTCCATTTTACAACAGTGTTTGGAATTTCCAAACACTCACCTACAATTAAAAAATGGCGGAGTGACACAATACAGGTTTGTTTTCGTACGGCTAGCCCTGCTTGAAATGTGTGAAAACTGACGTCTGCTATTGAGGCCGTTTGATTAAATTACTTAGTTACTTTCCAAGTGGAAGCAACACGTGCCTCGCTCTGTAGTAAACGGACAGCTTGATGCCAGCTTGTCAATAAAATAGAGAAAATTATCAGTTAATTCACACACTTAGCATTCCTTTACCTTAGAGTTGAATACGAAAATAATCTAACATCCGCAAGGTTAGAAGCACTTACAGATGAAAGGCCACTGACCATCGTTGAATGGACCTTTTTCCTACCTGTAGCAAATATGTATGTCACCTTGCATGCATGTTACTTTTGCAGAAATAATGGACGGTTAATTCCCTCACTTTAACCCTATCTGATAATGTTTGATAAAGAAATAAATAACGGTTATATTACTAAATAACAGTATTTTAGTAATCAATTTTTATAGAGTATAAATACGTTATACTATCAATGAACACTTAAGCCGCCTATTTATTCAGTCTGCATCTCTTTGTTTGCTACTGGATCACAAATTCTGGACTCACATAGTATATGTGGAGTAGTATATACCAACCAAGTTTGTCACAATTGGACTTAAATTAAAAACAAATACATATAAACTAAATCCTAGTTTTCTTTGAAACATAATTATGTTCATAATAATTCATAAGGTCTTCCTAACAAAAATAGTACATATTCTTTTTTATTTTATTTTAACACCTAGGCCTAATATAAATTTTATTGTGAACATTATAATGAATGATTTATATGTTACCTTCACATAAGAATAAGAACTGATATAACAACACACCTGATACCCTCAACGTCACAATCTTATTAACAAAGGCAGTCCAATGACGTCATAATACGCTGCTGTGGTACGAACTGAGGTAATCTAAATGTGAGACAAATAAAACGAACACTAAAATGAAAATATGTAGTTTTATAAATTGATTGGGTTTCTGATGTAAAGACATTTAGTGACCTCACGGTGTGTATTAATGAACGAATAACAGAAATGAGAAACCAGCAGCTAAATTCAAAACACAATTTAATTATATATACAATATTATACAGAGATGGTTTACAATGTCTAAAGTAATTGGTGGTGGTACAAGAGTAGTACGATGATTTAAAGTGTTACTTATCTGTATGCGAATGTCCTGGTATAATCCTTGATCCTTCCGGGTTTCAAATTAACAATAATCACAAATCCACAAGGAAATTGAATGTCCACCGATGATTTGTAAAGTTCCAGGCAATATGAATAAATCCACACAAAATGTTGTAATAATCCACAGATAAAGTCACAATAGCTCTCCCAATAGAATCTTATATGGCGCTGTACAATTCTTGATATGTCTCATTACAGGTCTCATTACAGTTCTGATTAGCCTTGGACAGCTGGAGTATATATAGCTAAACCGTAATTCAAGAATATTGGAGAACCTTCTACTTCTAGAAATATCTAACTAAAAACAGTAAACAAGTAAACACACATAACTTTCTGGAAATAGATCATTCTAGATATCTACTTAAAATCAACATGTTTACAAACATATTTGTTTATACATGATTATATTCTAGAAAGTTCTATAACCTAAATCAATGATATGACCTTCATAGGATGTATTGATAAAAAAAGCTATAGGAGTTATCTCCCTTATCTCATAACTACATGTATTTAGTGTCATACATAACACACCCCTCCTTAAAGAAAAGAAAGTTTTCTTGAAAAGGAAACTTTCTTCAAATATTAAGTCATATTTAAATCCTTGATAAAGCATCTGCTAGAATATTGTCTTTCCCTTTGATATGTTTGATGTCAAGATTGTATTCTTGCAAAGTCAAACTCCACCTGAGAATTCTTTGGTTTTTGTTTTTCATTTTCCCAATGAATGTCAAAGGGTTGTGGTCGGTAAAGACCAACACAGGCACAACTGTAGTGCAGAGATACACATCAAATTGGTTCAAGGCCAAAATCAACGCTAAACATTCTTTCTCAATGGTGGAATAATTTCTCTGGTGTTTGTTAAACTTTTTCGAGAAATAACAAATTGGATGGTCAATTTGTTCAGTACCTTCTTGCATCAAAACAGCACCAACACCTACATCACTGGCGTCAACAAACAGTTTAAACTGTTTATTAAAATCTGGAGCAGTCAGAACTGGTGAGTTTGATAGTATGGCTTTCAATTTCTCAAATGCAGACTTACATTCGTCTGACCAAACAAATTTGACATTTTTCTTTAACAAAGCAGTAAGTGGAGCTGCTATAACAGAGAAATTTTGACAAAATTTTCTGTAGTATCCAGCCATACCAAGAAAATCTCATCAGCTCTCTCTTGCTTCCAGGAGATGGAAAATCTATAATTGATTCTACTTTGGCCTGAACAGGTTTAACCTGCCCCTGTCCTACAACATGGCCTAAAAATTCAACAGTTGCATGACAAAATTCACATTTCAATAAGTTTACAGTCAATTTCATGGTAGTGAGTCTTTCGAAGAATTCACGAATCCCGCGTAGATAGTCTTCCCACGTGTCGTGGTAGTTGATGACGTCATCGATGTATCCACCACAGCCTTCCAGGTCTGATATCACGCTGTTAAGAAGACGTTGAAATGTTGCCGTGGCATTCTTCATACCAAACGGCATAACTTTGTACTGGTACAAACCTTGTGAGGTTACAAATGCCGACACTTCTTTAGCTCTTCCTGTTAATGGCACCTGCCAATTCCCTTTCAACAGGTCAAACTTGCTTACGTACTTGGCCTTGCCAACTTTTTCAATACACGAGTCAATCCTTGGAATTGGATAAGAGTCTGTTTTACTGACAGAGTTTACTTTTCTGAAGTCAGTACAGAACCGGTATGTCTTGTCTGGCTTTGGTACCAGAACACATGGAGAGCTCCATTCACTTTTGCTTGGTTCAATAATATCATTGTCCAACATGTATTGAATTTCTTTCTTTAAGTGTTCTTCTTTCAAAGGATTGACACGGTAAGGATGTTGCTTGACAGGTGGCGCATCGCCTACATCCACGTCATGATAGATAGCATCTGTTTTGCCTGGTGTATCCGCGGAAAGCTAAAGTTTTAAACTCAGTATCAAATCTTTTCAGTGTTCATTTGCGTTCCTGTTACTGATAGATGACACAAGTTTCTGTACCAAGTTCTGCGAGCACTAATCTGGAATTCGCGTAACATAACACCACAGACCTAAACCTACATCTTGGTACAGCCACCATCAAAGTCGTAAATTTACAAATATCACTGTACTTTCACTTTGTGATGAGGTAGCAGAGGTCGCCTAAAGGTATCAAAGTAGGATTGAGAGGTCTTGAGCTCTCTTCTCTATCTCCAAATTTCTTAAGCATATTAAGACCCATGACATAATTGAGTTTTCCATGCGCCCTTCCCTGAGTAGTTTGTACAATGTAGTTTAACATCATCAACCTTTTTTCTCAACAATATATAGGACCAAAGAATTTCTAGTCTGGCAAAAGGTCTGACCCGGTTATTCAGGTCATAGAGTCCAAAAATATGTACACAGCCTGTAGCCAAAAACTGTCTTGCACGGCTATCATTATCATACCCATGTATTCATTTTGGTTAGAGTTAACGGCCAAAGGCATTTTTCTGTTTGCGCGAGTTCGACAAGGACGCCTTGTTCTAATCCGTATGCGATAAAGTTAGAACACAGACACCTAAGAGATTCACTTTATGAATCGTTCTACGCACAGAATATTTGGTCCTTCAAAAAATTTCAAAGGACTGACGTACAGTATGTCCAAACACAAGATTCAAAGGGACGTAAAGCGAATATGATTCACTTGTAGCATAGATCCTCTAAAAGACCTGCACAATACCAACAATCATGTATATAACCTTCGTCCCAATCTCTTTTGTTTTCAAAACAATAAGATCTCATCATATTCTTCAATGTCTGATGAAAACGTTCTAAAGCACCCTGAGACTCTGGATGATAAGCACTAGACTTATACTGCTTGATCTGGAGCTGGTACATGACTTGTTGAAAAATACCAGACATGAAATTCGAACCTTGGTCCGATTGGACAGCTTTTGGAAGACCAACCAATGTAAAGAATTTAACCAAAGCCTTGACTATGTTAGGGGCCTTAATATTTCTGAGTGGAATGGCTTCAGGAAAGCGTGTGGAAGCACACATAATAGTTAAAAGATACTCATTCCCAGACTTAGTTTTGGGTAGAGGACCTACACAGTCTATAATGACTCTACTAAATGGTTCCTCAAATGCTGGAATGGGGTGCAAAGGTGCAACAGGGATTTTCTGATTAGGTTTCCCTACCACCTGACAAGTATGACAAGACCTACAAAAATCAGCCACATCCCGTTTCAACTTGGGCCAAAAGAAGTGATCTAAGATCCTGTTATAAGTCTTGGTCACACCTAAATGCCCTGCCATAGGTACGTCATGAGACAAACTCAGAATATCTTGCCTATACCTCGGTGGGACACATCAGGGGGACGCCACTTGCGCATCAACACACCTGACTGACGGAAGTAACAAACCGGGACTTTCTCAGCCTCTTCCTCACTCAAAGCCCGATTACACAATAAGGAGATTTCAGGATCTTTTTCCTGTTCTACTATAAGCTCCTCTCTAGACAAAGATGATTTGCTCATCATGTCAGACAAAGAAGTACCCTTGTTAGGAACAACTCCATCACTATCAAAGTCTACAGGATTTCTCAAAAGATCACACTTGCCCCCGATATCCTCTATATCATGAGCCAAGAAAGTGTCACCTAACCCTGGACTATAATGATCCTTAACTACTGCAACATCAGAAACCTTCTTACTCATTGAACGAGTTACAGCACAAGAAGGGAAAATACCAGGAAATTCCTGTTGAATAGTCTCAGCATCATCTGTTTTATCAGGGATACTGGACACTAAGGGATCTACCCTAACTTTCTCTCCAGCCAAGTCATTGCCTAAAATGAGCGACACGCCCTCTATGGGAAGTTCCGGTCTAACACCAATGGTGACAGGCCCAGTTACTAAGTCTGACTTTAAATAAACACAATGGAGAGGCACATTAACAAAACCTAACTCTACACCTTGAAGCAAAACACTACTACCACATGAGGTCTCCTCAGACAAAGGCACTACGCCATCTAATATTAAAGAATGAGAAGCCCCAGTATCTCTCAAAATCTTCACAGGTTTCAAGTTGGTGATATCACTAGTAAGTGAAACAAAACCTTCAGAAATGAAGGGAGAGTACTTCTCCAAGACACTATCAGACTCTGAGCTCTTAATCTCAACAGACACTTTAGAATCTTCCACAATATCACTAAGTTTCTGACTAGGCTTTGACATAGCTAACACAGAAGGAACTGACTGTTTACGCCTTTGCTCCTTACGCTGGAGAGAATAACATTCAGACATAGTATGCCCTACTTTCTTGCAGTAATTACAAACAGGACCAGAAGGAGACCCCACACCTACCCTATCATCTGTTTTAGAAGCAGACTTAGTTTTATCACCTAATTTAGGTTTGTCGTTGGAAGGGCCACTAAAGGTTGGGTTCCTAGGCTGACCAAATTTACTAGTACCTGTGGTACTGTTTTTGTCTTGAGAACTGTTTTTAACAAATGAGCCTTTGTGGGTGAGAGCGTAATCATCAGCCATTGTAGCTGCTTCACTGAGTGTTTCAACTTTTCTCTCATCTAAATGAGTTTTTATGTTTGTGTGTGGACACAACGTTTAAACTCCTCTATCAACAATAATTGCCTCAATTTACCGAAATCCTCATCAATTTCTTTAGAATCACACCACCTATTAAATAATTGTTCTTTTTCTCTGGCAAATTCTACATGAGTTTGTTCATCTCTCTTTCTTGAGTTTCGAAATTTCTGGCGGTAAGCCTCAGGAACTAACTCATAAGCTTTCAAAATAGCTTTCTTTGACTACTTGGTAATTTGAAATCTCATCTACAGATAAAGAAGAATAAATGTCTCTAGCTTTACCAATCAGGACACTCTGGAGAAGCATTGTAAGCTTATCTTCAGACCATTTCATACTGTCAGCTATTTTCTCAAAATGTAGAAAATACTTGTCAACTTCTTTCTCTTGAAAAGGAGGAACTAACCTAATATTTCTACTGACATCAAAACCTCTGTTTCCTTGTAAACCCCTAAAAGTTGGATTACTTGAACCGTCTTGAGAAGCTAGCTCTAATTCTTTAATTCTAAGTTCTGTTTCAGCTTGAATTTTCTGCTTCTCTAGTTCTAACATCTGATCTCTCTCGATCTCTTTTTCTTTTAATTTTCTTTCAATTTCTTTTTCTCTTAACTTCTTTTCTATTTCTCTTTCTCTCATTTCTTTCTCAATTTGTTTCATTTTCATTTCATGTTCAAGTTCCATTTGTCTAATTTGGATTTCTGAAGTGACTGTTTCCTCTATACTATCTAATGCACTAGAGTCAAATTTGCCATTGTCAACAAAATATCTTATAATAACATTCCTAATTTCAGCTTTCCTCAAATTAGTTTTGATAGTAAGGCCTAAATGTTTACCCAATAACAGTAAATCCTTCTTACTAACTTGCAAAAGAACTTCCAGGGATGGCGCTTTAACAAACTGTTCTACCTGCATAGTAGTCATGTTAATCTAGCTGTTGGTTTCAAATGTAAACTCAAAGTTTGTACACAAATTTTGAAAATTTCTAAATTAATTTTTCAAAGTTAGATTTCACAAATTAAATATCGATCTCAGACAAGAGCCCCCAATTCTGTTACATGAACGAATAACAGAAATGAGAAACCAGCAGCTAAATTCAAAACACAATTTAATTATATATACAATATTATACAGAGATGGTTTACAATGTCTAAAGTAATTGGTGGTGGTACAAGAGTAGTACGATGATTTAAAGTGTTACTTATCTGTATGCGAATGTCCTGGTATAATCCTTGATCCTTCCGGGTTTCAAATTAACAATAATCACAAATCCACAAGGAAATTGAATGTCCACCGATGATTTGTAAAGTTCCAGGCAATATGAATAAATCCACACAAAATGTTGTAATAATCCACAGATAAAGTCACAATAGCTCTCCCAATAGAATCTTATATGGCGCTGTACAATTCTTGATATGTCTCATTACAGGTCTCATTACAGTTCTGATTAGCCTTGGACAGCTGGAGTATATATATAGCTAAACCGTAATTCAAGAATATTGGAGAACCTTCTACTTCTAGAAATATCTAACTAAAAACAGTAAACAAGTAAACACACATAACTTTCTGGAAATAGATCATTCTAGATATCTACTTAAAATCAACATGTTTACAAACATATTTGTTTATACATGATTATATTCTAGAAAGTTCTATAACCTAAATCAATGATATGACCTTCATAGGATGTATTGATAAAAAAAAGCTATAGGAGTTATCTCTCTTATCTCATAACTACATGTATTTAGTGTCATACATAACAGTGTATTAATG
This sequence comes from Argopecten irradians, assembly GCF_041381155.1. NCBI lineage: Eukaryota > Metazoa > Mollusca > Bivalvia > Pectinida > Pectinidae > Argopecten > Argopecten irradians. The sequence continues at coordinate 29,522,216 of NC_091135.1, read as the reverse complement.
GGGTACGAATCAAGGAAGGCACGTAAGCAGTCAAACAAAAATATGTAGTTATATGAGATGATTGTTTGCGTCTGTCAAGCAGTTTATTTACCACATTAGGTGTCGATTTATATCCTGAACATGCTACTTAAAACATAAAACGTGTAATCTACATAAAACAAATATTTGTGTTTGTGTATGGACAAATATAGTACAAACCGGCATAACATTTGTAAGCTTTACTCAAACATTTACGCACTGCTCATTACAGAAATGAAATAGATAGATAAAAACATTGGTACATGATTTTTGTAATCATTATCGATGTAATGAGAGTGGACAATCTTTACATGGAAACAAAATTAATGGCATAAAAAGTATTAAACCTTCTATCTTTAAGACCTAGGGCAGAAAATCGATTGTGAATGTGTATTTATTAATATGACCGCTGTTAAGTAAACATCCATCGACAACATATTCCACATCAACGGAACATTATTACTAACAAACGGTGACAAACACTTGTAGTGTACCAGACATATGGTCAGTAACAACAGACCTACATCGTGTAAAACTTAATCTGAAACCTTCCGAAGTGTTGAAGACTTTTCCTATAGTATCTTGTCCGGAACCCTAACTAAGTATCCGCTACCTCATGCCAACATATTGTTCCTCCATTCAGTTATATAATTGGTATTGAGGCAAGTGGTGTGCCAAATTATAGATATTCGTATGTTTCAACAACTAATCAAGATTTAACAAAATCTAAATGGCTATGACTTATTGACAAAATTGAAAGTAATGCAATAGTTATCCAGACAACAAGTTCGCCTGATCACATTATACTAACATCGGACAAAACAGATGTCTCAAGAGCAGAAACCGCCACATTTAAAGACTAGTTTGTTTCGGCAGGGGAAAGAACCCAGAGCCTACCTCACAGGGGAGCGCTCAACTGAAGGCCAAAAGTGAGTTGGTGTCAAGGGGGAGAATAGAAAGAATAAATTTGGTTAGAGAGAAAAGATAGCATCCTAAAATTAGTCCCCTTTATTGTCATGTGCAGTAGGGGCAGTATGTACAATACTAAAGTTACCTGTGGGGCTGGTACAAATTAGGTCACTGTTTTCTAACTCCTTAATGTTGAATATAAAAAGAATGTGACGATTGGTTTGCCCGTTGTCAGTGATTTGGGTGTGCGGTTCGATATCACTGGCAGTATACTTCCTGTAATTCCACTTGTACACAGAGACGATGTAAACAAACACAACTCATTGAGTCCTAAAATTATCATTCACAAACGTTGTGTCGTTACGCATAATCAACGCTTTCCCCACAAATGTAGTTGTGAAATGCTTGTCAGTATAGAACAACACACAACGGAGAGATGGAATGCTGTGTTTAGCTTGGGCTGACGATCAGGTAGTAAACACTGACCGGTTTTACGCTGTGCATATTAAACCGTTCTATGTTCTATGATAAATTTTGCTGATCATTGTTTCCTTAAACTTTTGTCTGGTGAAGCCGAGAAATATTATAGGCATTAACCAATAATTATAATTTGTTTTACTCCAATAATTTGTAATGAGATAAAGTACACGATATTACCGGAAGAGGTGCATGTGTTAAAGGTGTCAAATTCAGTACCATCTCAAAGAGACAAAGTAATGGTTAGTTAAAAAATCCAGGATTTATTTAAGAAATTGGCACTAGACTGTGTGTCTATCAAAAATAGATACCTACTTGTATCTCCGTATTGTTATCACTCTCATCGAATATCATGATCAGCATCATGATATCACTACATAAAGTTTTGTTGCTATGGATAGGATCATATCACCGATATTAAGTGTCTTGTCATGAAGAGAATCGTAATAAAACTGACCGGTTCGTATCTTACATTTCCGAGAAACACAGACAATCAAGTTCTGAGCGTGATACACGACAAGTCAACGAAACATAGCTATAAACTAGCATGCAAAATGCTTTTGAAAGTGTCCTGAAATGGAAGATAAATATCTATAATTATACAGAATTGACACATAATGAGCGCGTCCCGTCGCCCTAATGCTCCTACTGACAAGGCTGTACATTGTACATATGTGTAGATCAGTTAGACGGTAGTAACGAAATTTATCTGTTAAGCTAGTAGCAACACGTCAGTAATTGACAGTGCAGCGTGAGGGTGTGTCCATTTAACTGAAATGTACAGTGGCGAGCCTTTTTAGCATATAATTTACATTTCATTTACGTGGAATTAAACATTCGACCATTAACACGGAGCAGTCAGCGTGTGTAAAATGCTTCCCAGTGTCGGAAGCTCGGTTCAAAGTTCTGTCCGTAAATCAGTTACTTAAAGGATTTAGATAGGTTTGTATGGCGTTTTCAATGCTCGGTCTCGGTTATCGAAAAGGGACGTGGTGAAAGTCTCCAACGATATCAAGAGGGTATCTAGTGATGAAAACGGAGCGTGGCCGGAATTTCTGTATTCAATTTGGAATTAATTCTTCTGGTGGATATTGTCCTTGAGAAATCAGCAATCGATCATTGTCTTTATAGGGTAAGTTTCTTCAGGTTTTGCAAATATGTTTAAACGTATATATTAGAACAGCAATGTAGACTTAATAACACGATGGTACTGATCAATGTATTCACGACACATATTAACTGATTGCTGATATTGTTAAAAAAATCTCAACACTTGATTAAGTATAGGGATGATAGTTTTTTATAGGGGGAATGAGTGAAATGATCAAATGTTACATCTCTGTGTTTTACTTAGCAATATTTTGCCTGTATAAAGGATAACAGATAATCCACTTCTAAAACGTTAACATCAAGTGAGTTTTCAGAGGTTGTCATACAACAAATAAAGTCAATTTTAATAAAATTAGGCTGGTATATAAAATAGATAGTGTTTAATAGTTATTCAAACAGAAGTTTCTTATGAAAATATCTGGAAACATATCGGTATAACAAATTATAACGTAAAGACTTCTTTAACAGTTCAAATAAGCCTATATTTTTCGAAAGCTGATAAATGAAAAAGAGATTTTGAAAGATATAAAGATATTTCTTGCAACTATTTATTTCAAAGGCTCCATCGTCAGACTGGGACACGCCGATGGTGTAACCCAGCTTGGGCTTTCTCTTGTTGAGTCTGTCTTTTCATTGATTAAATTACATAATAATGCATGTAATGATCAGTATGTATAGTATTTGTTTGTTTGTTTGTTTGATTTATTAACGTCCTATCAACAGCCATGGTCATGTAAGGACGGCCTCCCATGTATGCGGTGTGCTGCGTGAATGTTGTGCGAGGTGAGTGTACTGGGAGACTGCGGTATGTTTGTGTTGTGTCTTCTTGTATAGTGGAACTGTTGCCCTTTTTATAGTGCTATATCACTGAAGCATGCCGCCGAAGACACCAAGCAACACACCCCACCCGGTCACATAATACTGACAACGGGCGAACCAGTCGTCCCACTCCCTGTATGCTGAACGCTAAGCAGGAGCAGAAACTACCACTTTTATAGACTTTGGTGTGTCTCGGCCAGGGGACAGAACCCAGAGCCTTCCTCACAGGGGCGAACGCTCAACTCAAGGCCAAAAGTGAGGCGGTGCCAAGGGAGGCATTAGGAAAGATAAAGTCAGTTAGGAAGAAGAGAAAAGATAAGATCCTAAATTTAGTCGCCTTTTACGATCATGCAATAGGGGCAGCAGGTACAATTCTAACGCCCTACCTGCAGGGCCCACGTATAGTAAGAAGGGACTACTACCATTCATTAAAATGACAATGAGGTGAGCACAACCAGGTGAGAACAAGGAGGTGGGTACAATGAAGTGAGAAACATAGTAATTTCCTTGCGAAGTTATTGTTACATATTGCTTTCATTCATGACGTGAGGTAAATTAGAAAATGGTTTAGTTTAAACATCAAATTGGTTCTGCCGACGTGCAAGTATAACGTACTCGTGTACGTCGCGTTATCGTGAAATAATATCAGTCGACTACGTGACATTAATGTTTGCATTTTAAAAAACGTGGGATGAATTGTACATATGTAACTTGATGTTGTAATGCACGTGTATTCGTTTCGTGAAAATAAAAAGTACAGAATAGAAACACACGCCAACATACATATAATCTTATCGAAAATCAAACTGTTCAATGATAACAAGATGAACTATTAAAACACGGGTAACCAGTCACGGAGAGATTTTATACAAGCATGTACATATAGGACAGCAAACAAACTGTCTGCAAAGGAGTATTGCAGCGAATATCTGACCACTGAAGTTCAATAAGTTCAATATTCTAAATCATTTAATGTTACATGTAGACATTATGACGTAAATCGCGACAGTAAAGTCGAAAAAACATTGCTGTTTTACTCGTATTTCCTTACAAATTTAATGTATTCGAATTAGAAATGAAATCGCATTCAGTGTGTGAAAACAAACGAGATACATGTATTTGACACTTGACGCTTGTATGGGTGTTCTTGCTATAAAACTTTTGCATGAAGAGATTTACCCTAGAATTTTACATCCCGGCCAAGCATGCGTAGCAACCTTTAGGTCTGGTCTCTCAGTCAAAATTCTACACAGAGACCAATTAACTAAGGACTTTATTTTCACTCTCAGGCTGTTTGGAATTCAAATCCTTTATCAGCTTCTTTGTGCGGGTATATAGATAATATTGTATGTTACGCTTTGATATCCGCCTGTATCGCCCTGGGTGAGGTACGGCATACACACACATTTCGTACGTAACATAACTATGTATACGTCAACAGTTTATTTCGTTAAAATATTTTTCACGAAAAATAAATGACTCTTGTTATGATTATGCAAAGGTGGTGATAAAATTCTTATCACCTTATCAACGGGACAGACGCTCGACTTTGATGTCATTCCGACATTTCAGTATTGATTTGATCATCGTAACAATATACTAACTGGTCGATAGCATGTACCCACGCAAAATACGGTTCAAAGTGTATATTTATTATATATTTAGTGTCCCTCAGTTTATATGCGTACCTGTGTTCGTATTAATCTGTACATATTGACTTTCACTTGAGGCGGAAAAGGGCTGATAACACTTAGGTATATTTTTCAAACAAAAACACACAACATTCCCGGTATATTTGTCAGCTGTCTAGCCAGGGACATACAAAAAGTGCATGTAAACTAGCTTTCTCAGTAACATTTCAGTACACAATAAGAAATATCACAATAACGTGTGAATACTTAATACGTGCGGTCAAAATCTCACAGAAGACACATGCATGAAACAGTATTGTATTACTTTAGATTTGCATAGAATTTAGACTACTTGTATACTACTGAATGCTCTGACAGATTTGTCATCCCGTTTTTTGTCATACCCCCGGTAACAAATACTGCTTTTGTAGGCCGTAACCATGGGTTGTGAATAGTCACTACAACTGATATACCGTAGCCAAAGCCTTTATAAATACCAATTATAAATCTCCATACGAGTTTCAATAGTTATTAAATTAAATATGTTGGCTCTTGAGGTTTTCACTTCCTATAATTCAGTGAAATGTTGGTAGAGCCAACAAATCAAGCTTTACACGCGTTTATATTAAAATATAACATTCCATCAATAAAGAATAATCGCTAAAATTTGCTATCGTGAGAAGTAAATCTGAAATGGTATAATGAGATAGCACTTTAAACTAGTAAGGACGTTTTAGGTACATAGAAATACAGCAAGGAAACACCACTGTCTTCCAACACAGTCGCATTTGCCATAATAAACACACTACATGTCATCTTTGAATGACCTTAACCTTAGAATAGAAGCACTCAAAACCTAGTCTTTACCGACGGTCTGTTTGACATACATGTGCTTGTGATATCTTTGTAAATAGCCAATATCAATGACTTGTTGAAACGAAGGGGAAGTGATGCTAGACCTCTAAACAGGAAGGTACATATCTATGAAAACAGCGGCTGGTTAATCTGAAAACTTCAAGGTTGAAAATGTGCACGCAGTATTGAAATCTAGTGATTCACTCAAGCCGGCATTATTTTATTTGGCTGTTTGCGTGATATTTTTATTGATGTCAGTCGAAAAATACATTTGGTTTTCTCGCCAACCCGATCTACATTCATAATTAAAACTGCTTTAGACTCCGTAACCTTAATCTGTACAGTAACATGAACACTGAGTCATTTTTGCTCGTCAGTAAGTTTGATGTAGGTGGTGGTTATGTAAAGTAGGCAAGGGTCCCTGTCATCCTGAGGAGAAGTAAATAGACTTTAACCTCCAACACAAACTGACCTTAGTTGTTTATAGAACGTTAAACAAAGTAAAACCAAACTGTCCAAGACAATATAACATGATTGACAGGCGATGTAGGGTACCAAATGTTATTGACCTCATAGAAAAGGTATTAGAGTTTTTCCACTAACGTTCATCCCTGCCGTTGATATATTATATGAATATCTCACATTATTTGTCAATGCAATATAGAAGTATTGTTTTTAGATATTGTGAAATAGTAACCTTGATAAACATTTTATTAATACTAAGATTCGATAACACTGGTTTCGAATTTGGTCTTCTATTCTTAAACCAATGCCTTACAATATACTTATTATGCTAATGTTCAACGTTAAACAAATGTTATAGCTAATTATGTGGATTAAAAGTACGTGGAGGCTATGTAACTATTAGTTTTTGAGGTCGAATGTGAGACTGATAATGATTTTCAGACAATGACCAGATAGTAATTAAGTGGAAAGTGATCCTTGCAAATACGTATTGTTGTTCATGTGTGAAGATATGTATTGGAGTTATGTTACTTTCATTTTACTTACAATTTATCAGGGATTAACGTGTTAACTATAGTAGGCGTTGGGGACAATGCCAACGGCTGTTTTTATTAGCTTATATAATAAACAGTCCTAATGCAGTGTAGCATATGAGCTAAGTGGTTTATTCTATCAATATACACAAAAATGTATACGAGCCAGCAGTGCGATGTAAATTATTGCAGATCATGATTTATATCGCCGCAAGGTATCGGAGTATATTAATCAGCGCCTCGTTTTCATTACCATTTGGTTATGGTGTTGTCACGGATACGGTTGCTGATACAGGAGAAGGTTTCTTTAGCTGTGAGTAGTACATCAACAATTTCTTTTAGATATCGATTATCAAATTTAATTTTACACGTGAATAATGATTTACATTTAACTTGCATTTATCGATACCCGATACATTTATATTTAGGCAAATGGTACAGACGAGAATCTTAGTTCCTAATTAAAGCTAGTCACAGACGAAGTGTAAATTGAAAATCATATATTAAAATATACTTATTGGTTAAACGGTCATGAGTTTAGAATGAGCATTTATAAAATGTCTGGATTAATTGTCATTCAATTGTGTCACCGAAATTTTCCATTTTTATAATCCATATTACATTTATAGCTTTGTTTAACTAGCAACTGGTTGTGTTGGAGCAGAACGTAAACGGTGACATACTGCAGCTCACTTTGATTTTAGTGAATACATATATTATATCACGTGGCTTTTGACTTTACCGGTTTAACTAGACTTACACGTACTAAAATCTATTTTGAAATTCTTGAACTTTTTTGTTGAGGTATTTTTGTATTTTAGCGAAACCGGAATCTGTTGTGAAAAATTAATTATTTCGTTCGGTCTTCCTTAGGAATGCATAACTCTTTATTGCTTAATGGAAAAAAAACTCCAAACGTAACAGTTTTAGGGACAGCTGACTTAGGTTGTTTAGGTTTGATAGGTGTACAACCTATTTTACAGTCAGGGTCATTTAACGACCTCTCGTGTATGTGGTGTCCTGTGTGTGTGAAGTGCGAGATGCATGGTTTGGGAGACTGTGGTATATTCGTATTATGTCTTCGTATAGTGAAACTGTTGCCTTTTTTATAGTGCTATATCACTGAAACATGCAGCCGAAGACACCAAGCAGCACAACTTACTCGGTCACATTAAACTGACAACGGGCGAACCAGTCGCCCGTTTCCCTATATGCTGAGCGCTAAGCAGGAGCAAAAACTACCACTTTCATAGAATTTGGTAGGAGAGCATTAAATATATAGAGCTGTAGAAACAGTATCGTTACATTTGTTACGATAGTGCTGTAAAATTAATAGTAACTTCACTGTGAACAGTCATGAATGATACCGTTATCAATGAAGAGCAGTTTCACGGGATCTGTATGTATGATGCAACTGGTACAATACGGTTTTAGCTAAGCAAGTAATACCGGTACTACCTAACCAAGATCTGTTCCCCGCGGAGTAATGTCTCACAGTCAGTTTGATAAGTTATGAAACGACATGCGCCTTTTATATTCCATATTGCCGTGGCCATAAACATCGCACAACAGTATCAGAATGACTCCGATGCTAACATAGATATTTTCCTTTATGAATGAAAAACGAGAAAGAGAAAAACCGATGAATACGATTAAGTAATGGCGAAACCATGATACAATATATCGATTTAAGGATGATATTGTATTTTCAAAAAAAAAGACAAGATTAATTCTATCGAGTTTTATCTTATAGTACAATTGTAAAATGCTACCTTAAATTAGATACATACATGCCAATATAATCCTCTTTTTCAAAAGACTTGGGATTGATTACATGTCGAGATGTTACTGACATCTCGCTACACTTTTGTGATATATAGCGGGTATTCCCTGATTTAATGGCCACAGCTCTATCGTATGTCGATGGGAGACATATGCCGCCGTACCCATATCAATACCCCGTGAATCACGAGTATTTGTTCACGACGTGTTCTTATCGGTAATGGTGACATTTTGGTTTCGATTATTTTCTTTCTTTCTCTTTTTCTTGTTATATGAAGATTTTTATTGGAATCACCGTTAGCTTCTGACATCATTGATGTATACATATACTAAGGCTCACAAGATCGTTTCTTTATTTGATTAAATAAATGTCTCGTTAACAGCCATGATCATTTAAGGACGGCCTCTCATTAAGCATACCCGGTCACATTGTTCTAAAACATTACATCCAACAAAGACGGCCATTTGCCTGTTTGTTAAAAAGGCGTTTAACACATCAAATTAACACAGAAAAATCTCAAAAGATGTTCGCGACTTTTTATACATCCGATATCTGTTGACACGTCTATCTTTACGTGGAAACCGCACGTGCTATGTCCTTTATACTTGGAACTGTTCGATATCAATGTTCGTCCTTGTCGGTAGAACCTTATTAGATAAAAGCAAGAGAGATACATTATATCAATGTCTTTACATCATTCAAGATTTTTTTAGGGACTCCGTTAGAACAAACACCAGTAACAGGAAATCCTTGTAATTAGCTCTTCAGTGTGTCATGTGCGGTTCGATGGCTACGTTTTCATCTGAGGAATTGATTACCGTAAAAAGTGACAAAAAACATTGAAAATCATTCCATACTTACTCTCGGTGGTCGGACGAAACGCAGCGTAAAACAGATATGAATAAGTATCGGCCACTGTACCCCCGGGTAGGGTAGGTGACCTCTGGTAAGGGGCAATAATTGTCAAATATCTAAAGTTTTGTTGATTCTAAAACGTTTGTATGAGAGAGAAGTCAATCTGTGCGTGTTGCAGCTGATTTGCCTATGCAGACAGTACACACATCTGTGGCTGAAGATAAATCACTGGTGCAGCAATCACGGCAGAAGTAATAATTGGTCATTAGGATACTGCAAACAAGAGTATATGTTAACATCAATATCTGCCAGCGTCTGAAACACATATTTAAGTGGTATATCATCACGTTCACCATTCACCTGTTCTATAATGTAACAAACTTTATGTCATCTCAGTTTCGTAACATGGAGCAAAGTGACCGAAGTTATGTTTGCTGTACTCAAAGGAAAAATAATGGAGACAATATTTGTTGTTAAATGTCATTTATCAATGAATATCGGTACACTCTCTATTATGATGATAACCGACCCAGATTGTCAACCTGTGTACTGTAATTGAATGTTTTAATAGCAAAAATATATTTAACAGTCCTTGACTCCAATTCGTCATAGTCAATGCCATTATCGCAATAGGCGCTAAAGGTCTGTATTCCACGACAAGTGTTTGACATGTTTAGTATTCTGTGTTACAGATACAGCCCTGCTGTCATTGACAGAACACAAGCACCTATCAACCCCCAGGATCCATAGATCGCCCAAAGACCATCCTTTTGTTGAATTCCTCTCTTCCATCAGCATGTTTTGTCGCGAGACTAGCGGAAACCACTCTTTGGATGTGTTTAAATTGTTATCATGTACTCTTTGCTATAACTATATCATGAAAATGGACGCAAAGTTCTTCAAAGTACCTATTTCAGAACCTGAAGGATTCGCATTCCTAGCCGGACCGAACTCCGGACTCGAACCAGGAACCCTTATCATTCCTGACACGAATAACGCCTCGTCCATGAACATTATTTGTGAAACAATGGATAGAGAAAAATGTAAATGGTGGAAAACGTGTTGTGACGAAGCAGTTAAGTGCTGTCAACGTCAGATTGATATGGGTTCTTCGTCACCAAAACCTGGGCACTGTCCCAGAACGTGGGATGGATTTGGATGTTTTGACGATACTCTAGCAGGAAGTCGGGCTTATGTGGACTGTCCGGTGTATGTGGAACACGCGTCGGAATATGGTAAGTCTTAACCTCGACCCTCGACAAAAATAAATATAAAACAATAATTTGATTGCATTTTTAGGTCATCCTGACCCTTCGGGCCTATAGTCATCGTGATTCGTCCGTCGTCGTCCGCCGTCCGTCGTGCGTAAACTTTTTCCTTTAAAACGCTACTCCTCCTTAACCGCTAAGTGGATTTCAACTAAATTTTGATTGAAACATCATTGGCCAAGGACAATCATATTTTATATAAATGAGTCTGGTCCGACCCCTAGGGGCTGAGGGGTGGGGCCCCAAAAGGCCAAATTTTCTAAATTTTAGCTTCAAAAACCTACTCCTCCTTCATACTTGGATGGATTTTATCCATATTTGGTGTGAAACATCATTAGCCAAGGACAATCATATTTTATATTAATGAGCCTGGTCCGACCCCTAGGGGCTGAGGGGTGGGCCCCAAAACGGCAAATTTTCTTAATTTTAGCTTTAAAATCCTACTCTTCCTTCATCCTTGAATGCATTTCATCCATATTTGGTGTGAAACATCATTGGGGACGGACAATCATATTTTATATAAATGAGCCTGGTCCGACTCCTAGGGGCTGAGGGGTGGGGCCTCCAAAAGGGCAAAATTTTCTTAATTTAAGCTTTAAAATCCTACTCCTCCTTCATCCTTGAATGCATTTCATCCATATTTGGTGTGAAACATCATTGGGGACGGACACTCATATTTTATATAAATGAGTCTGGTCCAACCCCTAGGGGCTGAGGGGTAGGGCCCCAAAATTTAGCTTAAACATTTTTTCCATTGCATTTTTCTATTGTGTGAAACTATTGGGCATTTTCGCAAATTTTAGATTTTGATATTCCAATTGATAGGACACCATATTTTATATAATGCTGGTCCAACCCCTAGGCCCCACTTTTTCCTTTTGATTTCCAAGATGGCAGGCCCACTTCCTGTTTTCAGGTTTCGGTCTCCGATCTCAATGAAAATTGGTCTATAGGGGTTTTATTTGATGCCGAACAACATGCAAACATTTTCGTAAAGATTTTGATATTCCAAGATGGGCGCTGGCCCACTTTCTGTTTTCAGGTTTCGGTCTCCGATCTCAATGAAAATTGGTCTATAAGGGTTTCATTTGATGCCGAACAACATGCAAACTTTTCGTAGAGATTTTAGTATTCCAAGATGGCTGCTGGCCCACTTCCTGTTTTCAGTCTCCGATCTCAATGAAAATTGGTCTATAGGGGTTTTCATTGATTCAGAAGGGGGAACCTTAGGTAAGGACAAATATATTTCATAAAGGACCGAGGTAAAACCCATGGGGATAGTACGACGGACGTCCAAAATGGGAGCTTGCTGAAATTTGGCTTTAAAATCTGACTGGAAGTCGGGCTTATGTGGACTGTCCTTGTATGTGGAACACGCGTCGGAATATGGTAAGTCTTAACCTCGACCCTCGACAAAAATAAATATAAAAAAATAATTTGATTGCATTTTTAGGTCATCCTGACCCTTCGGGCCTATAGTCATCGTGATTCGTCCGTCGTCGTCCGCCGTCCGTCGTGCGTAAACTTTTTCCTTTAAAACGCTACTCCTCCTTAACCGCTAAGTGGATTTCAACCAAATTTTGATTGAAACATCATTGGCCAAGGACAATCATATTTTATATAAATGAGTCTGGTCCGACCCCTAGGGGCTGAGGGGTGGGGCCCCAAAAGGCCAAATTTTCTAAATTTTAGCTTCAAAAACCTACTCCTCCTTCATACTTGGATGGATTTTATCCATATTTGGTGTGAAACATCATTAGCCAAGGACAATCATATTTTATATTAATGAGCCTGGTCCGACCCCTAGGGGCTGAGGGGTGGGCCCCAAAACGGCAAATTTTCTTAATTTTAGCTTTAAAATCCTACTCTTCCTTCATCCTTGAATGCATTTCATCCATATTTGGTGTGAAACATCATTGGGGACGGACAATCATATTTTATATAAATGAGCCTGGTCCGACTCCTAGGGGCTGAGGGGTGGGGCCTCCAAAAGGGCAAAATTTTCTTAATTTAAGCTTTAAAATCCTACTCCTCCTTCATCCTTGAATGCATTTCATCCATATTTGGTGTGAAACATCATTGGGGACGGACACTCATATTTTATATAAATGAGTCTGGTCCAACCCCTAGGGGCTGAGGGGTAGGGCCCCAAAAGGCCATTTTTTCTTAATTTTAGCATTTTCGCAAAGATTTTGATATTCCAAGATAGGCACTGGCCCACTTCCTGTTTTCAGGTTTCGGTCCGATCTCAATGAAAATTGGTCTATAGGGGTTTTATTTGATGCCGAACAACATGCAAACATTTTCGTAAAGATTTTGATATTCCAAGATGGGCGCTGGCCCACTTTCTGTTTTCAGGTTTCGGTCTCCGATCTCAATGAAAATTGGTCTATAAGGGTTTCATTTGATGCCGAACAACATGCAAACTTTTCGTAGAGATTTTAGTATTCCAAGATGGCTGCTGGCCCACTTCCTGTTTTCAGTCTCCGATCTCAATGAAAATTGGTCTATAGGGGTTTTCATTGATTCAGAAGGGGGAACCTTAGGTAAGGACAAATATATTTCATAAAGGACCGAGGTAAAACCCATGGGGATAGTACGACGGACGTCCAAAATGGGAGCTTGCTGAAATTTGGCTTTAAAATCTGACTGCTCCTTATATTAATCCATGAATGGGTTACAAATATATATCGATGAAGGGCTACCAAGTTTGTTCAACAAATGACATTTACCTATTTCAGAAACGTACATATTCAACTAAGGAGTTCCTTGTATTGTTTATATTAATCGTTAACCAATATTTTATACATTGACTTTGGTTTTTTTTGTGCCATGAGTCAGATGACCGTTAAGGCCCATGGGCCTCTTGTTTTTGTAATGCACTTGCTCCAAATGGACTTGTTGTTTTTTTTGGGGGGGGGTTTCAAAGCAAAATTATAAAGAGATAAAAAGACTATTCACCTACCAGATTTATTATAGCCATTTGGGGAATACAATACATTTTAAGTATTTGTTACAAATCAGTTGTAAGTAAAGCGAAGTCCTAATCCAAAATGAAATAAGGTCCTTCATACACATATCAAATGATTGCTTTTAAAACATCTGGCTTGGTATCTTTTCAGTCTATATAACATGTCATGGATAACGTCACTTTGACCGCATTTTATGTTTAATGAAAACCGTTGCTAAAATTATCAATAATTTTTTGTTCAGCTGTTTTTATTCAAAATATGAAAATTTTTATTGCAGTCTTTTGTATATGAAATCTTGTTTATTCGTCTTATGCATTAAACACATTATTGAACTTAGAAAGTGTAACATAATTCCTTTGTATATTTAAGTAAATTGCTTTGTAATTCTGTTCACAGCGAGACTATAATATGTAGAAGCCAATAAGATAAGATATTGAAGCAAAAAATATGTATTCTTCTCAGCAGTTCTCTGAATTATTCATGTCTTTTGGGGTTAATTTGTACAGACAAGATTTGAGCAACATTGCCTTGTAAGTGCCTTGTATAACATTCTAGTGCGTTCATACACTGTGATGTGAAATATGATACGATCCGTAAGGCGACACGCGCTTCAATATTGAGCGTGGTGATTAGGAAATCAATTTGCCCCAGTATTTGTAAACAGACAACTTTAGTTAAACAATGTGTGAGGTACAACAGTCCTGGTCTGTAAGCTTGGGGCTAATGAGTGACCGGGCTACAGACGTGACCAGGATATGACCATGGGTCAACCTATTGACAGATTTTGATTGCGGCTGCTACCAAAGTGTATACAAGGTTTTATACTATTAATAGTAAAACGTCTAAACGTCGGTATATCTCCATACAATCTATGCAAGCAATGAATCACATTGACTTTTGATCAAACTCTGCCAGAATCCGACTGATGTCTCGATCGACGGGCCAAAAATCTCTTCGATTACTGCCTTCTCTGGTTTTCCAGACGGCTGGTGGATAGAAGTATTCGTAGTCATAAAGTACATAAAGTGTTTAATGTAAAACTGTATACGTATTTGAATTTTATCCTTTTATATATGACCATGTGTCTGAGAGACTTCCAGTTTTGCTAGTGTGGGTTAAGAAGTACTAGTTGTAATGGGTGGCCATTACATAAGTCCGCCGAAACGTCTCTATTTCATTACACTAACGCAGGTTTTCGAAAGCTGTCCCTATTGCATGATCGTCAGAGGCGACTTAATTTAGAATCTTTTCTTTTCTTCCTGACGTCGACCTTTGTACCACCCTCTCGATTTGGGTGTTCGCCACTGTGAGGAATGTTCTGGATATGTCCCCTGGCCTAGAAAAACCATTTATAGTTTCAGTATAAATGAGATTGAAGACTGATTTTCCCGTTGTCTGTATGATAACAATGGGCTGTGTCCGTTAGGTGTCTCCGGTGATATGCTGCAGTGAGACATTCACACACTGCAACATATTGCACACATAGGAGGTTATCCGTAAAGGATCATGGCTTTTATTAAAACATTAAACCTAATACACGACACCAAACAACCTATATACCAATTTTCAATGAAATCGATCAATGTCGTACATTTTGACCATTCAGAAGGAGTGGCGGCCATATTGATTGACGGACTGGAAAATTAAGGGTCGCATGAACCCCTCTAGACCTATAACTTTTTGACAAGTGTCCAGATACTCCGTTAAATAGTTAACGAGAAACGTGTCGGACATAATTATTGAGAAGAAAAAAACAGATTAACAAAGTAAGTGCCCCCCCCCACACACACACACACACACACACAAAAACTTAATTATATGGAAACAAGTTTTTTCAGAACATATACCCAAAGGTGACTGTCCTTAGCTGTTGATTTGATGTTCAGCAAAATAGTAAAAAAAATGATTTTGGTCATTGAACATATAACACTAAAATAATGATAGATTTGGCTAAATAATAGAAATCATCAGCGGATTCGCTTTAGGCAAGACAGTATTTAAACGAAACAAATTCCCCGGCTGCGATGATATTAATCTCTTTCATATTTTACTGCTGTTTACTTCTAGCAGCAAGACCGATTGTTTTATTACATTGTAACGTGCTATCCACAGTTGAAGAACAATTTGATCACTAAGCCACATACATCTGTGTGTTGGGTGTTTTGGCTATTTTGTTGTATTTTGTTAAGTGACTTTATACGTCTAATGAAACAAAATATTGTAGTTATAGTCGGAGAGTAATTTTAGTTGGATCTCGTGTATCGTTCTTCTATCACGGAAAACGTCATCAGGATAAAACCTTTACTAAAACCAATCACATTCATCATTAGTTACGGAAATTTTCCAGTTCAGTAATGCAGCCATTTGTCAGTCGGCCGGAACCGTTGTCCCGGCAGGCAATAATGTTGACAACATTCATATTGCTAATTACACGAAATCTACATCCGTTCAATGTATAAATCTCAAAATTGTTTCTCGTTCAATGTCAATGTTCATAAAACTATCGGACCTAACTCAACTCATTTCATTTTTTCTAATTAGACGACGTCTACATCCAATGGTCTATTACTTATATGATAGGTTCCTTATATGTGCTGTTTTCTATTTAGTCTAATTGGTTGGTATTCATGGCTGATCAGCACTTTGTAAGTCTTTCTTATTTTTATTAAACAGAGTCCTGGTACCTATACATATTTATCATTTAGGGATGGCATTGTTTGGTTATGTTTGACGGTCCGTCGATATCTAAGGTCCTGTACGGCCAGATTATTAACTTTAAAATACAGAACAAAAATAGATTAAAAAGGGTTTTTTTTAAATGGGATAAAATGCAAACCATTAAACTAGAAAGATGTTTATGGTCTTCTGAGGACATTAAAAAGATTGTGTGGTGGAGTTGTGTCGATCTGGCCGCTTATAGAGAACCGTGTGTCCCTCGTGTCTGTGGTAGCACTTTACACATCCCTCACGGCAGTAGATCGGAACTTTCACACTTGGGGGATATTTTTTGGACAATGTATGGTATCAGAAATAATTAAATTGGAACACAATAAGAAAGTCACTCAGCGGGATTTAGAAATCGATTGAAAACTGAGAGATCAGTGAAAATAAAAAACGATAATTTGATCTATGTGCATAAAGTAATCTTTTCCCTGTATTATAAGTCTGGTTCATTTATGATTTTTTTTAAATGTCATACAGCTGCTGTTGAAACCAAATATTGCGGTTATAAGAATCCGCCTCATTTTCATAATCCATTCTCAATCCATAGCATAAAATTGGCTCAATTTTACTCCACATCTTATTTAAAGATGTTGCAAACACAACTGTTTGTTGAATGTAAAATACCGTTTGCAATAACAAATTACCAGGCACTCACTAACACTGTTTTGTAACGTGAAAAAGTCGCTCATGCAATAACAAATTACCAGGCACATTGTAACGTAAAAAGGTCGCTTATACAATAAAATAATTACCAGGCACTCACTAACACTGTTTTGTAACGTAAAAAAAGTCGCTCATACAATAACAAATTACCAGGCACATTGTAACGTAAAAAGGTCGCTCATACAATAAAATAATTACCAGGCACTCACTAACACTGTTTTGTAACGTGAAAAAGTCGCTCATACAATAACAAATTACCAGGCACATTGTAATGTATAAAGGTCGCTCATACAATAAAATAATTACCAGGCACTCACTAACACTGTTTTGTAACGTGAAAAAGTCGCTCATGCAATAACAAATTACCAGGCACATTGTAATGTATAAAGGTCGCTCATACAATAATATAATTACCAGGCACTCACTAACACTGTTTTGTAACGTGAAAAAGTCGCTCATTCAATAACAAATTACCAGTTATCCACTTACGATGTTTTGTAAAGCAAAAAGGTCGCCCATGAAGTAATAAATTACCAGGCACTCACGAACGCTGTATTGTAACGTAAAAAGGTAGCTCATATCTACATACTTCTTTTCTCATAACGACTTCATTGACACTGACTCACTGTAACATTGAGCATAGCGTTTTGCTCGGCGAGGACAGTTTCTAACAATCCTAAGATAACAATGGTGGAATGGTGTGTGTCCATTATAGTAACAATACATGTATAAAGACGAGAAATTGCACATCTACAAGCAGACACAGCCGAAATAGCGTAGCCTTTAAAACATATATAGACATACACAGAGCGCAAAAGGCTTAGCCTTCAAAACGTATGTAGACATACACGAAGATAAATAGCGTAGCCTTCAAAACGTATGTAGAAATACACACAGTGTAAATAGCGTAGCCTTTAAAACATATGTAAACATACACACAGCGCGAGTAGCTTAGCCTTTAAAACATATGGAGATATACGTACAGTAGCCTTTAAAACGTATGTAGAAATACACACAGCGTAAATAGCGTAGCCTTTAAAGCATATGTAGAAATACACACAGCGTAAATAACGTAGTCTTTAAAACATATGTAGATATGCACACAGCGCAAATAGCTTAGCCTTTAAGACATATGAAGGTATACGTACAGTGCAAACAGCGTAGCCTTAAAAACGTATGTAGACATACACACAGCGCAAATAGCGTAGCCTTCAAAAATATGTAGACTTCAAAACGTATGTAGACATACACACAGCGCAAATAGCGTAGCCTTTAAAACATATGTAGACATACCCACAGCGTAAATAGCTTAGCCTTTAAAACATATGAAGATATACGTACAGCGCAAATAGCGTAGCCTTTAAAACATATGTAGAAATACACACAGCGCAAATAGCGTAGCCTTAAAAACGTATGTAGATATACACACAGCGCAATTAGCGTAGCCTTCAAAACGTATGTAGACATGCACACAGCGCAAATAGCTTAGCATTTAAAACATATGAAGGTATACGTACAGCGCAAACAGCGTAGCCTTCAAAACGTATGTAGACATTTCACACAGCGCAAATAGCGTAGCCTTCAAAAAATATGTAGACTTCAAAATGCATGTAGACATACACACAGCGCAAATAGCGTAGCCTTTAGAACATATGTAGACATACACACAGCGTAAATAGCTTAGCCTTTAAAACATATGAAGATAAACGTACAGCGCAAATAGCGTAGCCTTTAAAACATATGTAGACATACACACAGCGTAATTAGCGTTGCCTTCAAAACATATGTAGATATAAACATCTGCATCAACTGGCACATTGCATACTGGGGATGCCTCCCTGGATATACTTAGATCTTTTGAAATAGGGCGTTAATATTACACACTAACCAATCCAATAGGTGCTGTTCAGTGTATACGGCAATATAATGTAACACCAGCATGTCATGCTATATGTGCTGAACAACGTTAATCAAATACATACTCATATAAAACGATACAAATGATTTTCCTTCTTTTGATTAAATTAATTTGTATAGATAATTGCATTTCGTCCTTTCCAAAGGTGTTTTTAACGTGATACCACTTGTATGTGAACCCATACTTTAAAATGAGCAATCTCGTGACATTAGCTACAGTTATTTGTTAAGTTTTCGCTGAAATAAAATCTCCCTCGACCATATAAAAATGTTATGTTAGCGTGAATGTGTTGTGTGAATGTCAGTCACTGCTAGTAAAACATTACTAATACCGGCGTTGCCGGTGTTTAGATTACATTTGAATGGTTCACGCAGGAAGAATGTCTTCTGCAATTTATCTACAGCTGTATAAATCTTGAAACCCTTCTTATTGGCAACTTGTCGGTGAGACTAAAGACATCCCCATATCAAGGATGCATCTTTCATATTAGAATGGTTAAGGAAAACCAGAAATATCTATGAATCGAGCTTTACTTTAGTCTCTAAGTATTTCAAAATAAGTTATTCTAGTATTGAAATTTGGCTGAAATTGTCTGGAAAACATTAATCAATAGTTGTCATAATTAAATTTTGAAATGAAACAAAAGATTAATTAAGATTGTTCTATGTTTATTTGTCACAAATATATAATGTAAAACACGGTTGTAACGAATCTCAAGGGACCAACGAAATCACTTCGTTACAAGCACATATTACAGACAGGTTTTAGGAACCTTGACGGGGAATACGCATTACAAAGCTATATCAATGACTTTCAACCGTGTTCATTATAAACGTGTTTTATTATACCTTATATAAAGAAATCCAAAGTTTATCAATATAAAAGTATACAATGTTTAAAAGCTACACGAAAAATTGCCATGGGTGCCATCCATTCCATTGTGAACAATTCCATATTATATTTTCAATTATCGAGAAGAATTCCGTTCGCTTTGAAAAGTTAATGTGGGCCTATAATTATAGCCATACTATTGTCCATATGTCTATTCTACGTATGCCAAAATGAGATCGACTTTTTACTTTATATTGCTACCACACTACAGCATCCCGTACCCGGCCCAATCGTACTCCCATTGGATGAGTAAGTTACCCAACTGTGATAATGCAAAATGCATAATAATTAAAACAACACTAGCACTGTTATATTCCCTTACATGGTAAAGAATTGAACGCTGAACACTTGACAGAAAGTTTAAAGAAACGTATAATAATCCGATAACAAGAGACAATACGACATTTCAAAATATGGTCGTCATTTTTCGCGTGTAAAGCAGCAGCTTTGTTGGCTTATCGTCACATTAACAGCTAAGGTAGTTTCACGACGGTCTCCCCTGTGTACAATATGTAGCGTGTGTGGTGAATATTAAGGGAGGCTGCGGTATATTTCAGAATTATACACCCCGTAGCGAAATTGCCAATGAAGTATACTGAATTCAGATTGTCCGTCTGTAGATATCACGTTTGACCTACTACTCCTCATAAAAAACTGGAAGATTTCAACGAAACTTGTTTCAACAACAGCAATTCTTATACAATGTAGATTTGCATAATCAATATTGGACGAAAAATACCTTCATCATTTTACGATCCTGTGTTGCAAAATGAATAAATAACTAATCCTCTTCAACTACTTTAAGAATTTCAATGATACTTTATGGTAATAAGCCTTATATAATGAGGATGTGTTTTATTTTATTGGAACAAGTTAAGTTACCTACACAATTTTCAAAGCTATATCTATTTGTTTGAAAAATTTCAAAGCTATATCTATTTGTTTGAAAATGATCGACAGTCAGCATTTGTTGTTTAATATTGAGTATTTTAATCATTGGCAAGTTTGTGGGATTAGGGGGAGGTTTGCGACGGAGGATGTGAATTTGTCTCTCATACAACAGTTTTTAGTAGACACAGAAACAAAATGGTAAATCGACTTTATTTTAATTAACAAAGGTATAAAAATGCACTAGTGTATTGTCCCGATAAGACTTTGACCGTTAAACTTACCATGACATTTATTTTTTGTATTGAACTCATGCTGTTGATTTTCCCTGAACCAATTGGCAATTTGATACGAATAATCATACTGATATCCTGTCAAAGGAAATATGTAAGCTGAAAGTCTTGAGGAGCAGAATTTACAAAGAAAAAAAATCAAAATGTATAACTTAAATTTTGTTATTTTGTAAGATAACCACGAGCGGCTGATACTAAAAAACAAACGAAAGAGCGACCTAAACACGATGTTCACCATAGTAAAGCAGAGAAGGGGAAAAAAACGTAAAGTAATCTTTAACAAAATCACGTTATGTGGACAGCAGAAGATGCAATGGATCGTCGCATCGATTGGCTTCTTTTTTCTACATTGTATGTCAGATACAGGTTTTTGTAAAGTGACTGTCTCTTAAGATGTGTCTTATAGTTACTTCGAATGCGCTATAGAACGTAAGTTATTATTCTATCTTACACATACAGTATCGCCTTTTTCTACATGTGACCTCTGTGCGGGCCATCCGAGATGTTTTATTAATAGCCTTTCGTCTTAAAACGGACCAAAAAGTAGATTGATTAGGATTACTGTTGTTCATAATTGTATTTCGACACTTGCCCTTGTTGCCAGGGCGATGCTCTAGGTTGTTCTTTTTTTCTGGTGCTAAGCACAATGGTGATTAATAAGACGGAGAAATAGACCATTTATCAGCAAGTAGACACTTAAAAGACAAGCCACAGCTGTTTCATGTGCTTTATCATGGTGGTATTTAATGACAATCATATACTGGTATATACTACATGTCTATATTTTTTCATATTAATTATAATATTTAGTTCATGCCATCCATTTCATTTTGTTTTAATGCCCATGAATAGCTGTCCAGACTTCGTCCATTGAAAAATGACGAAATACACAGATAATTGACCACTCGTGAGTCCGTCTGTAAAATAGTGCCTGTTGTAGCACAGTTCCAGACGCGTCTTGGAAAGGCGTTTCCCCATCATCAACCCGACCGGCGCCATCAGAAACAGCTCAGCTATATATATATAAATCTTAGAATATTTAAAACATAAAATAACGTCTTGAACACCAGCACAGACTGCTTTTAACCTTGAGGATCTTTTTCTTACTGATATCGTGTGTCTTTAAGGCTAGTCATAGTTGATGATAACATCTAATAGAAATCCACATAAATTTATAAGCCAGCATTTCTACTCCAAACGTCATTTTAAAACCCTCTATACCTCCGATACAATATTTTCAGAGGGAAACCGAAACTGGAGCAATAGCGTTTCGTTAAGCCCACTACAATATCCAATAGAATGAGGTTGTGGTCATTGATAAACTCATCGATAAACACCGTAGATATACGTATCTTACCCGCACAACTGTCTTTATTTAATTCATTTTTTCCAATCAACGCACTGTCCATATGCAGATAGATAGAAGTTTAAGTTGAGAAAATGTTGGGTTTTTTTCTATACGAGACAAAGACAACCATATATGATTAAATTGAAGTTTAAACAAAATCCTTAGCGTTCCAACATATCATTTAGTATTTATCTAAAGTTATGCTTGATAAATATTTCGGGCAATAATACGTTACTGAATAACGTTTGTAATGGTCATGCGGGTAGGGTAGGTAGAATTGTACCCGACGCCCCTATAGCATGATCGTAAAAGGCGACTAAGTTTTGGATCTTATCTTTTATCTTCTTCCTAACTACCTTCCGAACGTCTCCATTGACACCACCTCGTTTTTGGTATTCTGTTGAGCGCTCGCCCTTGTGAAGTAGGCTCTAGGTACATACACACTACACACCGCATATCAAAGGTATACATATACAATACATAAATACAAAAAGGAAACGGTGAAAACGGTCACATCCCCTCATCACATCCCTTGATGAATTGGTCATAGATGGGCTATTGGATCACCTTTTTTCACGATATGTTCGTTGGTTTGGGAGAATTCACACGGTGGCCAAGGTGAACATACCAAATTACAAAGGTTATGATGATAGCCCCATGGCCCAGATATACTAGTAGGATGGATGACCACGGAGAACATGGCAGATTGGGGTATTTATCATGATTCCTTTAACACTGAACATGAGCTCATGGGACTAAAACAGTATAACAAGCGAGGCTCTGTAGTAGAACCAAATAGAAAGATTAGCCAATCAATAAAACTAGTGCTGGTCAGGTGCCTAAAGACAAGGTCCAAACTGATCAATCAACAGTGTATACAAGTCGCAGTTTTTAAAATCTCCATTCCGGTTGCTCCATGTCAATTGTATCCAGTTGTTGAGGGATTTATCTAGTAATATGGCGATAGTAATGCATAGTATTATTATGTATATGTGGGGTACTAGGGGTATTGCTTTAATCAACTTCAAGTGAATGATATCTTTAACTCGGACTTTAAAAATCGTGTTATTCTGTGCACGCTGTATAAACATTACTTTAATCAACTGTACAGTGAAAGCGTGTTTAATGATTTGGTTTTAATCAGCTAATTATCATACCAATAGATAATGTAGTGTAATGACCTACACTAGATGTAGGTACTAGTTCAATGTGCAATAATCACAATCATTACATGTTGTGGATGAAGAAGGTAGTGTATATGGTTATTGTAAATATTTTTTCCATTCTCCCAACGAAAATCTTTTTATCTTAAATCTTAATATTTTTAAAAACGAACTAATTAAATATAAATGTAGTTCAAAATAATTCACAAATCACAAATGTCGTTTGATTTTAACAAATTAAATTAAAGGCCCACTACCTTTCCGAAAGAAAAAATAAAGGTGTCTTAAAAACAACAATAACATAAGAAAACATAAATAAACTTACCTCAGATTAATTTACAACACCAAACAAATTATTCCTTGTGTAGTCTATGTTAACACTCTGTCTTCATGGTGTTTTTTTTTTTTTTTTTTCAAGACATTTGATAATACATAACATAATAAAGGCACATACACATTCACTCAGACATACCATATACAGTATACATGTATAGTAATTGCATACATATGTAGTACATACATACATTTATACATATATTACATAGATTTATACATACACACATATAACGTAAATCATATATATAGTAGTTGCATATTTCCTTATAAACATACATACTTACATAGATACACATACAAGCATACTTACATACACTACGTACATACATACTACATACATATTACAAAGACACCCTAACATATGCACACACACTTACACACCCTTTTACACCCTCACACACTCTTACCTCATACGCAACAGAAAAAAAACATCACAGAGAAATTCTGCCCGAGGAGGAGATTCATGACAGTCTAACCCGAGGCTTGCCGAGGGTAGAAATGTTCTGTCCTACCCTTTAGGTAGGGAATGATCCTTTTCTGTTCCAGTAATTTTCAAAACAGAAAGAAAAGAAAAACGACAAATACGCGATTTCAAAAAGATAAAAAAAAGTCAAACTGAACTGTATCGAATTGGGGATTTGTTTAACTTTGTCAAAACTCGTTTCACTGTGACAAACAAGGTTTTTTTATCATTTTGAAATTATTTAAAGTTCAAGAAATATAAGATATATTGTATCAAAACCTTTTTTACTGTACAGTGTAATGTTATTTCTATATGACGTTTTACAGCTTCCGGAGTATCACGCGAATATGTTCTACGCGTGCAGAATGCCTTGGGTTAGCCAGAAATTTTACCCTCATCGAAAGTGCATGCATCTCTGTCTGGTGGGTTAGAATACGTCTTAGCATAGGAGGCAAGGAGCGAATGTGACACTGCCAACGGTTTCCTAAAGACATAACAAAATAACTTCATTCCAAAGTTTGAACTGTTTCGCTGTCAAACACACGTATTAGAGCTAAATGCATACGTTTACATTTCTAATTGTAATAATGGTACGGTTGATTATATGTGTTGTATCCGTTACGAAATTAACCTTAATTAATCTTAATTAAAAAGCGTTCAGTTACTGACGTAATCTGGCTTGTCTGGACGACCGCCAGTCACATGTGGTCTGGCGTGTTGGTACAGAAAAACATAAGGTTGTATTTAAAAAAAAAAACATTGGCTATAGTCCAAAGTGCGGACGCTAATTTAATTCTAACTGTATCTAAAATTCTCTAAACGTGTCTGCTTTATAGAACTCACTTGACTTACGTTATGACTTTGTTAAAGCAACACTGAACGTCTGTACATATAATTAGGACCATCTCGCCCATATGATGAAGGCTCTGTGATATGATCTGTCCTCTGGCTGAGATACACCATAGTGTATAAAAGTGGTAGTTTCTGCTTCTGCGTAGCGCTCAGCTTAAAGGGAATGGAACGACTGGTTTGCTTGTTGTCATTATAATGTGACTGGGTGGAGTGTGTTTATTTTCTTTGGTGGTATGCTTCGGCGATATAACATTATAAAAGGGGCAAGAGTTCCACTATTACAAGATGACGCATATACCGCAGCCTCCCAGACATACACAACGCACTTGATACACGCAACATATTGCATTCATAATGACCTCAAATGACCATGGCTGTTAAAGGGATGTTAATGTAATCAAACAAGCAAGCAATCAAACTCCGACTGACACCTTGTTATTGTAAATATTACGAATGGATCGAAGTCCTAAAACTGACTGTTGATAACTGACACATACATAACCATAATAACACATAGCTTCACATTGATGATATAATATTAATCAAAATGTGGTATTTGAATGGTTAAATATAAAGTGTGTATGTTTATTGGAAACTTTTTGTCTATTTCATAGTGTTATCACACTGAAATATATTGTTGAAGACTCCAAACAACACAGCACACTCATCCACATTACACTAACAATGGGTAAACCTGTCGCCCCGCCCCTCGTACTGAGCTCTTATCAGAAAACCACTATAATATAGTATGTTTAGATTAGGGATTATAAACGTGAGCTTTCCTCACAGGAGCGACCTCCCAATGTTACAAACACAATGGTGTGTAAAAGAAACATTAGGAAGTAGAAAGAGATACCTTTAGTCGCCTTTTACAACACCATGTAACAAATACAATTACTTCGCCCTACCTACATGGTAAGCTAACATTGTCTGTCCATTTTAGGTCACCTGAGACGAAGTCTCAAGTGACCTATTCTAATCGCCTTTTGTCCGTCGTCGTACGTCGTGCGTCGTGCGTCGTCCGTCGTGTGTTCGTAAACAATTTACATTTTCGACTTCTTCTCAAAAACTGCTGAAGCAATTTCAATGAAATTTTGCACAAACCTTCTAAGATATAAGGCCAAAATTGTGAATTATATGCTTTGTTTTCATAGGAAATTAGTCAAACTGGGTTAAATTATTAGCAAATCATTAACCTGAGAAAGCATTTAAACATCATATCCATATTGGTCCTGGCCGACCCCCAGGGGCCAGAGGGGCGGGGCCAAAATGGGTCAAAATGGCTAAACTTTAAAAAAAAAAAGAATCTTTTTTTGAATTCACAGGTTTGATGGAACCAAATAATCTTCATAGTTTAAAAAGTGAAATTTATAAAATCACTGACACTGACTGACTTCTAGTTTGGTTTTGTAGTTTAACGTTGGCAAAGCAAATAGGAATTTTAAGCTTAAGGTTTGGTAACATAATACACTAACTATCAAAATGGAAACAAATAAAACAATTCTAATACGAAGGATCAACTTTAAAGTTTATTCTAATTCGTAAATACTTTTTACAGATTTGAACCAACTTTTCAATGCTCTTTCTGTATCAGCACTCAGGTGACTGTCAAGGCCTCTTGGGCCTCTTGTATATATATTAGTCTTAATTGTAAGGTTTAGATAACGTTGCGGGTATTCGTTATCTTTGAATCGTATTAAGAGATGCGCTGTGACATATAAAAATCCAAATAAAAAAATAATAGAGATTTAACGATGAAATTATACAAATGCATTAAATTAAGATCAACGCTGGAGTACTTTTGCATATTTTTTAAAATTAGATTTAATCAATATACGATTGATCTGACAATTGTGTGAAATAACATTTAAAAAACAACACTTATAAAGAGGTTTCAGTAAATATATAAGGCGATTGAAAACATGAAGTAGTTTTATAAACAATACGTTCGCATTTCTTACACTTTGTTTAGTCATATGGACTGGACTATAGAACAAAGGTATACTACATCTGCACCCATTAAACAATCCATAAGCTTCCAAGATGACACTAATAGCATGAGGATATTTAAATGTTTCATTTTAAGACCGTTTATGAATTCAAATGTAAATTTTAATTACACAAAAAGATGCCATATCATTAGCAGCAGATCATACATGTAGATAAAGCATGAAGACCATTGGTGTGTTAAATTGGCTAGTTTTTGAATACGCGCATATTAATTTAGAGGACTGTGTTTTTATTTATCTGATAAACAAAACACAGGTGAGCAATATGTGAACATGTAGTATAGAGAACAGTGTGACTGACGTACTCTTGTGTTAGCACATGATCAAACCTGTGTAAAAGGGTGAATACGTCACCTACAGATCGTGGAGTACATAAATATTATTGATATTAATTATTGAGGACTGGGAGACAACTAAAACGTTCTTTTGTCAAACGTCTTCCTTGAAGTAGTCTCGTGTTTACCTCAAAGTTAAGCATTCCCCTAGCCTACGATTGATGCTTCTGTTTGTCGCTCAGTAATAACCATGGGTATTTAGAGTTATCGTGGTAAACATGTGTATAGCTATCGTACATAGTCATCCTGAATACACAGTGGACTCGCCGCATCAATATCCTTAAATGCCATAGCTGTTTGAAGCGTATTAAATACAGTTAGTTGTAACACCAAAACGTAACTCTAAAGTTAACACTCTGTGTACTTTTCCGCTTTTTTTGGTAGAAATTAGAAAGAATTATACTGTAATCAAATTACATCGCAAATCGTATTTGCTAATGAAATTACAAATTTAGAAGAATTTGCATTAATCTCATGCACTGCTTGTACATCGGCTCTGGTTTTTTTCTGACCACCTTGCCAAAAGTCACTCCAAATAAGTATAGATTGTTGGTGCTAATACATATCGCTAAAACTAAATTCTGATTCTGTAGAAAGATTAAATATTACGTTTAATGTCAAAGATTTTTATTCCTACGAAAAACACATCGCGAATTTGAGAAAATATCTTCCCGTGAACGGAATGACTTGATAGGTTTTGAAAAGAATAATAACCATACAATGCATTTTTTCATTGCAGCTCAGGCGTATAAAGTTTGTACGGAGAACGGCACATGGTTTACACGAACAGATATCAGGACTGGACGAACATATGAATGGACCAATTACTCAACGTGTGTCGATATCGAGGTGAGTCGGACGTTAAGGTTAAACAAAGTACGAACATCAAAATCGCCACAAATTACACACAGGTCGTCCTGACCTTCTTAAATGACCTTAACTTCTAATAGGACGTAAATCCTAATCTCCTAACCAACCAACATAGTCACCAGGGGTTACTTAGCAACCAATTTATTTCGACCTGCCAATTTTGTCGCTGATCATTGACCTAAAACATTTCATTGTATCGATAGTTTTGGTTCAAATTATACATCTTGTCTTTTGTTAAATCCCTATCACCGGTTGTCTAGCAGTACATCTGGACACTGGTTTAGATTAATTTGGTTATAAGTCAATTTATTGACAAAAAAGAGGATTTCAATTATAAATTGTTCAATTGCTGTAAACCAAAACACTTAAAGTCGTCTCTTGGTGTCAGTATTTAGTCGACAATAATTCCGTTACATGTGTAATTTTGTTACAAAGGACCGTGTTCAGTGGGACCGGACCTTTTGTAAGAACGATGCCATCCTCAATGTATCTTCATTTCAATACTTTATTTGATCATGTTTTGAATATGTTGTTATCTAGTGTTATACAACAACACAATCAATTTTGTTGTTTAATGTGCAAAACAATTCCTTCATATCATTAAGGCATCTAATACCTTTTAATGGTGATACCACGCACCATTAAGCAAACATATATTGCATACAGTGACTGCATCAATGAACAATTATTGGATGTCAGTTTTATGGGATCACCCTTTAATAGGTACGTGGCTATCGGAGTGTGTCTATGAAATTATAAGTACGTAATATATAGCTGAATGTCTCAATTAATGTCTTAGACACAATCGTGTATTAACGCGACAAACCACAACATACGATGTATCCTCAGTTCATACGAGTCTTTTCTGCGTTTTGAAAAAAAATATCAAAATAATATATTTGTTGCCGAAACCCGAAATTACAAGTTTTACGCGGGTCTTGACACAAATGAATTACTTATTACAAGCGTTGAGTAGAGGACAAATTATCTGGTACATTTTCCGATATCAACACACATAATAGGATATTCCAAGTACCGACATTGAGAGGTCTGTATATAGTTCTAAATTATATTACATTTTCCTAGGATACACATTTCTCTAAACAGGATTACAAAGCAGAAATAGCTTTTACCATATCTAAACTCGCCATTAGAGGAACATCTACCTTAGTATGCTTTACACGATTCCCTAACACAATTGGAGCAGTCATCGGAGGTTAAGCACCCGAGTAGATCTTATACGCCTCTATCACTGCTTAGATTGGTTAGGGTTCTATGCTAGGTGTGTCCTCTATGTAGAACAATACAACATTTATTGGTATTTGGACTGTTCGAGGTGAATGTACCGCAATACCGTTGTTAATGCATTGGAAGTGACAGCTTGGAAGTGACCTCTCAGCTAGCTTTCATTTGATTCATAACCTTTGGCTATCACGTCCATCGCCATTCGTACGCCAGTATGTAACATAATCATTTAATTCCTGAGCTAGTATACAAATAACCTGGCTGTAAAAAGATCGGTTTGTCCACATTCGTAGTGGTATTGAAAACAGTGAGTGGTTACACACATCTGGGTTACAGGTCATCTGAGTACCATATTGTCAATTTCTTGAAATCATATACCCGGACAACCTCACATTTCACTTACATGTGAAACCATGTCAGCGAAAACCTACATCTTTTCAAAATATTTAGATGCGCATGTTGAATCTTATGGCGAAAGGTTCAGATGTCAACGAAATTAAGTCAATAACTTTCATGCATGTTTCTGTGGTTCTTTTGTGCGAATAAATTCTAAACGATTGCAATAACACCACATATAGTTGTATCAAGACAAATAAAGAAGTACATTTCGTATAAAGCCTTAATAGGGACATTCTTTTGATTGAATTCGAAAACAGTTCACACAAATGTAAGGAAATATGGGGTGTGTGACCAATATCACACCACACGTGCCATTAGCAATTTCTTGACATTTCTAATTTATATATGTCATATATGCTGAATCAAGCAATTATAATGTCTAGATACCTGAACAGTTTTTATTGAGCCATGCAATCATTGTGTTGAATTTTAAATAAGGTTTTTTTTAAAAAACCTCTAATGACCCATTTTAAGTAATGTTTCTAAAGTGTTTCCTCAAGCATATCTCCTTTGTTCTGGTATGATAACCTGTAAATCATTTGCTATACACATTTTGACAACTTTATATTTGCCTATAGCGTTGCCATACGATACATATCCGTCATGTTTTGTTTTCCAGAAAAACCAACAACTTGTGTACATTAGTTTAGTATGCAATCTTATCAGTATAATACTTCTGGTCCCGTCATGTATTGTGTTCCTGGCGTTCAGGTAAGTTGACATCCTTCAAATGTTGCACCATTATCATTGCAGATGTATGTATTGTATGAATTTGGAAACATCTTTTATATCTATATAACCGTATGCGTTCTCTTGCAAGACAAAATTTACATATATATTTGCTGTTAATTTACGTTCGGCATACAGAAACTGTTTCGGCCGTTCTCATAATTATATGACCAGGTGGTTTTTTTTCTGAACGGGCATCCAAGTATGGCTGTTGTCATTTAAGATGTAAGTTTGATTTAGCATTGATGTCAATATTTGTTAAATTTGTGTTTGCAAACTGTGCAGCGGATTCTCATCAATGCTTATAATTGATTTTAGGCAATCTGATAAAATGTAACGTTACCATAACATCGGGTTCTCATGCCATTCTTGGATTTTTTTCATAGTGGTATGGAAGAAACAATTGAAAACAGAAAGCCATATTTAGTATGAAAAATAATAATAATTTGTTTTGATGTCCATTTCAGAAATCGTATTACCTGTAGTTTGGTAGATCTTACTTAAAACTATTTTGTAAGTCGTCTTTTATCTCTAGCTGATACGATAGTGTTCTGTTTGTAGACAACTACGGGTACAACAAAGGATCCGTCTCCATGTGTGCCTGTTCCTCTCCTTCATTATGACAGCCGTACTCACCATTCTCTGGGATTTTCTCGTCGACTATGACAGAGTTAAAAATAACGAGGATAGTGTGATGCTTCGAAACACGGTAGGTGATCAAAAACTAATAACCGAGCTTAAGCTGTACTCAAAGTATTAAATAATGGTTAATATGACAATCAAATAAATGTGCGCAAGACTCACGCAAGACTAACAGAACCAGGGGATTTTACGTTATAATCACAGATTGAATACCATTAACTATCTAATGGAATTTAGTGGGATTATGTCTACAGGAAGTGGGATCCCAAACCGTGTAACACATATTTATTGTGACATTGACCTGATTCATAAACATAGTCCATGGATCGATTATAAAAAAATTAATTTTAGTGGTTCCATTACCATATTATGACCCCTAGACTTTGCATATATTTACTGCCCATTTGGCCTAATTGGTGAAGGTCATTCGCAACTATAAAAAATAGCGGGTATTAGGGCTGAAATAAAGAAATCAACACACTCAACAGCCGTACAGGGGCGCACTGAAGGAGGGAAATTAAACAGTTTAACCATTGACCATTAGAGAGTCCCAGCCCAATTCAATTAGCCCTAAGGTTACATCTGTGACATCTTTATCTTGCAGGAACAGCCTTGATCCAAATACCTAAAATGCTAATTGCCGGTTGGCCTGCTGAGTAGTTGAATAATTATTTCAAATGAAACATAATGGAGGTGACCTACCAATGCATTATTGACAGGTCTCTTCGTTCTAGATTAATGTATTTGTATGAAGAGATATAACGGAAGTAATACAATTGGAACAAAATCCCAAAGAGATGTTAAATTATTACAAGTGTTGCGACAATGTTAATGATATACGGAAATCAGCAAAATTATATTTGAGGCCAAGACAATCCCGTCACGGATCATATTAGTGTAGCTGTTCTACTATTTTCTCTGTAATCTGAGCTGTAAATTATTTCTTTAGTGTTAACAAAATATGTCCTTTATAGCATCTAGCTAATGTGACAACGTTTGTTACTGTTGATTATAATGTTATATGTGTCCTTTTGAAAGTCAATGATTGATTATTAAGTAAAATTATTGGTAATTAACGTATCAAACAAGTTTGCCTACTTACAGAATTAAATTCGATTTGGTAACCTCTACATTAAGCCTATGGTAATGCATTTGAATATTTTACTTTGAATCTCTATGACAAAATATGATTTCAAATAGTTTTCTTATCAACAATATAAGATATATATTGTATATGGTATATGTATATATATCCATACTGTTAATACTGATCTTCTTGTAGGGCGGCTGTAAACTGCTGTACGTCCTTGTGCGGTATATCCAGATGTCCAATTACTTTTGGATGTTCTGTGAGGGTTTCTATCTCCATCGACTCATCGTGCATGCATTTGAAGTACCAAAGACTTTGATTGGATATTTCATATTTGGCTGGGGTGCGTATAAGTGATCAATTTTTAACATTTATACTGGGTAATGTTGATATACAGTATTGACGAATACAGACTGTCAAACGGTTAATATTAATATGTAAACTGATTAGCCCTCAACTTTGTTGATGATATTTTAGTTGTTCTCACAGGAGGGTTTGCACTGTGTATTATGCGTCTGTGATCTGATTCGCAAATTTGTTTCTATGTTGGCGTATAAAGAAAACAGAATGTGACAACCTTAAGTAAATGACGACGCGAGATACATGTAATACAATTACAAGTGATAATAAAGTGATACAGTTGGCGTATTAGTGTACCCGTATATGATTACCACACATCTAAAACACTGTCATGCGTACTTTGCATTCTATCTGTCAGTTGTTGGTTTTTTATATAGGAAGAGTTATCTTCACGCTTTTTTATTAACAATTAATGACGTTGCTCGCAAACACAAACGACATCAACTATCTAATACTATCCCGGGTAGATACCTTTACTTATGGGGTTACGTTAAACTAAGTATAGAAAGTATTCAGAAAGTACAATCTCGTTTCTTGTTTGTGGTTTTGGCTCGATTAAGGTGTATTGAACGGTATGTATACATCATGCAATCAGAAGAACTACTAAAAATTAGCAATCCGT
This sequence comes from Argopecten irradians, assembly GCF_041381155.1. Taxonomy (NCBI): domain Eukaryota; kingdom Metazoa; phylum Mollusca; class Bivalvia; order Pectinida; family Pectinidae; genus Argopecten; species Argopecten irradians. Next base: position 29,488,681 of record NC_091135.1, on the reverse strand, counting down.
ATACGAATCTGCCTTGAAAACACGACCGTACATAATTATTATATAAATAATAAGGTTTCTTTTTTTAATGCTACAAAAGACTTAAAATGGACGAATACTAATTAATATTCTTTTCACAATTCAATATTTGTAGGTGGTCCATGGATCCCCGTAATAGCGTATTCAATTATCCGAGCAGTGGATACAGACCTGGATAAAAGGTAGGTAATGGTGGACAGTGGATACAGACCTGGATAAAAGGTATGTAATGGTACAAAGTGGATACAGACCTGGATGAAAGGTATGTATTGGTGGACAGTGGATACAGACCTGGATGAAAGGTAGGTAATGGCTGACAGTGGATACAGACCTGGATAAAAGGTATGTAATGGTACAAAGTGAATACAGACCTGGATAAAAGGTATGTAATAGTACAAAGTGGATACAGACCTGGATAAAAAATAGGTAATGGCTGACAGTGGATACAGACCTGGATAAAAAGTAGGTAATGGCTGACAGTGGATACAGACCTGGATAAAAAGTAGTATTGATACACAGTGGATACAGATCTGGATAAAAGGTATGTAAGGCTACACAGTGGATACAGACCTGGATAAAAGGTAGGTATTGATACACAGTGGATACAGATCTGGATAAAAGGTAGGTATTGATATACAGTGGATACAGATCTGGATAAAAGGTAGGTATTGATATACAGTGGATACAGATCTGGATAAAATGTAGGTATTGATGGAGGTGTGATACCTATTTGACATATTTGGTTGTACATTAAGGCTTCACATTAAGGTAAATTATTCTAATATTAAGTCATGGCTAATCGTGATAGACTGGTAACTAAAATCAGAATCATAATGTTTAGTCCGATAAAAAAAATTCCACGGTTCCAATGATACTTTGTCCTCGTGAGACACCGATAACAGAAGCATATATGAAATAAAAAGGGTATTAACGTTTTACAAATCTCGTGTCAAGTTCGGTAAAACTGCACAACCTGACTTGGTAATAACTTTAATGCAGAGCATCTGATTCCATTTTCTGTTTGCTGATAAAAACCGAAATGAATAGCTTTTTTTTATTTCTAATTTGTTTTTCATCCAGTCAATTCCGGCACGACCAAAATTTGATCGACATAGCCGGATTACTCTCAAGCATTTCAATTCGACTCCGGAAATTCATTTACAATCAAAGTGACAAGTGACGAACAGATTGGATGGATTTAATTGCTAATTTGTTACTTGCGAAATAATTTGTTATTTTGTTATCGCGGTGAAATTTGCCCAGAGGAAAACGCGATGTAAAAAGTGCTTAACTACTTCGGTATGTTATGATGAATTCACTAGTCATAATCTTATACAATTTCTCTAATGTACGACGTGTAGATTTCCCCAATATGGTCATAGTGGATATTAGACTCAGAGTCTGCGGTTTCAATATATTCCAAAAAGCATTTCATGTCATCGCCCTGTTTGACGCAAGGAAGGAGTTGACACTGAGATTAAATCCTAATTCCGTTTTAGGATTCTAACTTCCGGTTTTGAGACAAAAAAAATCGCGACAAACTGTAGATAATGTGCCACACGCTGATCTAGACGGCAGATGTCGAATCATTCGTTTATTTCTGATCCGATATCATCTTTGTCTCAACAAGATATTCAAAAATCAATAGCTTAGATATGTATTAGCATCATGCAGAGAGGTCGAATATGAAAGTGAAACATGCTCTACTCAAACGGGTCATGGTAAATCACCGATTCTCGAAAGACTATGATAGATGGCATTATCACATAGTTTTGTGCATCGCTCGAATAGATCAATTCTATTATTCGTTGGTATAGGTTATAACGTATTTTAAGAGACTGTCATTGACATTTAATATCTAAAATTCTTTATAATTATGTTATCTTAATTGTTATAGAAGAAAAATATTATTTATAAGAAGAGATAATGGCAAACACATATAACTGTAACGGGGCTAGTCAGGTCTCTCAGAACGTATTAACACAAACCGATGTATTTTGTTGGTTTCAGCAAATATCTACTGTAGTTTTTAGTCATTGAGTTGATAATAATAATGGCAATCGTTGCATTCAGTTATTGGCCGGTTTGGAATATTGATTCATTTGCTTTTAAGTTTGTTTTAGGTTTCTAGGTGATAAGTTAAAAGCATTTCATCAAACTATAATTGCAATTTCTTTCTGTGATCACGCTGCATTGATTGCATTAAACATAAAGTGCCCACAGGAAAGCTAAAGATTAGGGTTTTACCTGCAATAGTTAGGTTCGTTAAGCCTAAAGAACAATCAATGAATATCATTAAGCGATAATGCACTTGGAGTAAAATGGTTCTTAACCGAAAGCGAATTAATTTTCCTTTGCAATCTTTCTTCCTATATATTACCACATGCACGCCACCTCTGGGTTGCGAGTTCAAATCCCATGTGCGACAGTTGCCAAGTACTGATCGTCGATCGGTGGTTTTCTCCAGGTAATCGGGCTTTTCTCCACCACCAGACAAACATGGCACGTCCTTTTAAAAAAGTCCACAGCTTTTAACAGAGCGTTATACTAATAAAACAATAAGCCTTAGATACATGTCTATTCTTCAGTTACAAATACATCGCTATTGGTCGGGGACCATTCCTGATCGGATTTTGAATTCACATATCTGTATTATATAATATCAAAAGACAGTATAGTTTTGGGTATATGAGATATATTGTGAAATATAAATGTATTCTATACGCGCTTTAGATATCAAATGAATATTTCTATTTGTCAACCTTAAATGCGCTCGAGAAAAAAAACGGAAAGTTAAAATTGAATTCAACGTAACAAAATAATTTGATCAGGTATTTCGAAATTGTTAAAATATAAATTTTAAAAAGATTGTATGGAGCATTTCCTGGTCATAATTTTCTGTTGGTCTTATAAATTAGATTTCAAAATCATAGAGTACGGAATCACATCTTTTTGTTGCATTGTTTTGAGATAGAGAGAGAGGAAAATATATGACTGTTGCAATTTTCCTTTGTAAAATTTGAAAAAGAATGGAAGCTATTATGATACCAGCATACATATCACAATCGAGAAACCGTGTGTAAAGCTTCTGTACCATCCCCGTACAAATAAGCTTACGCTTGTGACAAGAGATAGGTAAATCCAGTCTATCAATATGAAACGCATAAATATGATTAATGTTCAGTATCAATTTTGTAGCATTTCACACAATGTCCTACCTTTGACGCTTATCGAATTATCGGCGGATCATAGGCTTTAAAAGGAATATGTTCATATATATTGACTATATTATAAATATGACCAAATTGAGTAATGGGCAGTTGGTGTTATTCTATGTATATGGAAAATGTGTTGGATATGAGAAAATAAATGTTTTGAGATTTGAAATATTTGTGTACCGATACTTGTTTTAAAATGACCAAAGTTTAAACCCAGGACTGAGTCAGAACATAACACATTAAGATAGATCCTTGTTATGAAGGTTTTGCGAGTATAAAAATTATATCCTGTATAAAGTCTGGACGCCATTCAGTAGTTGTGGGGAACGCACTTATGCATTTATAATTTATGTTTTGAAATTATGGTAACAGAAATAAAGAAATAAGCGATCCTGAATGGATAGAAAAGAAACTATCGCGTTTTCTCATGAATTAATTGTTTATTAGGAGATTGGAGTGAAAACCAACTTTATGTCATGAGGTAATATTACGTTTAGTATTTGGTAGTGATGATTTGAACACAGTGAGAATGACAATTATATCTCATGAAATTCATTTAAAAGTTTAAACGAAAAATCGACTGGCGTTCCTTTAATTGTAGAAAGCATTGCTTGTTCAAAATACACGATCCCCATGACCCGTGTTGGAATTCTCTGGACGTATTTGTTATACACTACTCCCCAAGGCGTCATTCATCTTTATTTACTGGTAATAATAAATTGACGTGTTGTACTTATGGACGGTGAATACCCAGTAGTGCCAAAGTCTGTTTGCCGAAAATTAATGGCTCAAACTTGATGCTATACATATGGTTTGCTATCACTTTGATGTTTGTTATGAAGCGTATGGAGAATCTCAGCTATACAAGCATCTGGGTGATGGAGATCAATTAGAATTTAATGAATGACGTAAGCTCCTATCGTTTAGTGATTACAGTTATATTAACTTGTCTTTAACATTCTAACTATTCTCCAAAATATAATTGTGTTATCTGAGAATCTAAAAATACTTGTCGGCCATTATTTACCTTAAACACCTGTCGGCCAGTACTTCCACTACATACATTCAACATATCCAGGAGAACAGTATAAACAAATACTTTAAACCAACTTTCTTTCGCGGTAACTAAATTTAGCGATTCCCATTACAAGACAAGTTCGCGAAGATTAAAGGGACAATTTAGTAGTAAGAATACATTAAAATTTGCACATACATGTATATCGGAAACAAACCAGTTCTAATAGAAATGAGATAAGTTGGTTTTACTGTGATATGCTAGAAAAGCCCACTGTAGTGAAATGTATGTGAAATATTCAAACTTGCTCGCTGTCCGACACTACACATAGTGGGCGGATGTCTTGTATGCCGAACCCTGACCTTTGCCAGTGTAGTAAAACAATTTTGTCTAGAAATACTCAAATAGCTCTTACAGTAGTGTATTTACCTTATAAGATGCATGTTCTTGTCTAAAAATAATTCCATCAACTCCTTAATGGTTCTGTACTGCATTTGTTTAACGTGCATGACTTTGGCTCGGATATAGGTACAGTGTACATGTTGGGCCTCCTTAATCGTATTGATCGACGATTTGGAATTTCAACGGTATCTATCAAAATATTTAACAATGTCGGGGAATTTATCAGTATTTCTTGTTAAATATTTCATAATGAATGTAGAACAATACATTTATGTCATAATTTACTTCGTGGTTATGTAACATAATTAGCCTCACTGAAATGTCCCTTTAAAGTTATACATGTATGTGCCGTTACTTGGCGAAAAGTTGATATGCTATTTTTTTCTTCGTTAATCTATTGAAAACCATAAGGTTTGGTGAATTAGCTGTGAAAATCATTCAAATGACTTCAGATGTCTTATAAACATAAGTTACAACATTGCAATTATGTGCTGTAAAATAATTGTTTTTATGCCTTAGGTATGTTTAGATGGAAACAAATATTCAGAAATCACTTTACAATTACTAATAACACTGTAAAATGTGTAATGAAATTTTATACCACAATTTGGCTTTAAATTGTATGTACTCATTTCACTTCACTATTGATGTGAATAGATTTTCAGCTCTTATTTGTACATGTAAAATTAAAACCTATGCATTGAAAGTACTTTAATTTTCAAAAGGTGGTAATTTTTGGTGATAAATAACATATTAAAAGCTCATTTTGATTCGTGAGTATGAAAAATACGGCACGTATAACGTTAATATTGGCGGATTTAAAAATTGGATGGAAATTCCTTTCAATATATATGAAGTATGTATTTATTCGCTGAGATAAACTTTCGCAAATCTGCTCCGATTGCGAATTTCGCAAAATTAAATAGCATGCGAAATAATATTGGTTTACGGTAGTTTGTTGTTTTCGTTTAGTATAAACATAAGAAAAGCGTTTTAGCAGCACAGTTTGATAATACCATGATTCAATGTAACGTGATTATCTATTTCAGTTGCTGGGTGAATCACGCGGATGGATTTGAATACTTCATATACGTTCCATCACTGTTGACGTTAGCGGTGAGTGCATGTTAACATATTGTACAATTGTTGACCTATTTGTACATTCAACTTAATACGAGGAATATTATTAATGTTATAAATATAAAGGACAATAAGTCTTTTGATAAATTGTAATTCAAAATAATTATGAAAATATAATAATCATAAGCAACTCCGAAATAAGCTTTTTTTTTAATTAAAAAAATCTACAACAATAATCTCGGTAATTGTAATACTTCAATTATAAATTCCGTCTACGACATCTTACTATTTAAAGTCATCGGCGTGCCCCTTCTTTGTCAGATAATTACATATTAAAATCTTAACCAATGTATCCATGGCCAATTAGGTATTTGAAATAAATATATATTCTTATTCTCAGTAATATCCTACCTATAGTCTTTGAAATACAGCCAAAACCGCATTGTCGACTTGTTCAGTACTTCGTGATTGATCGGTCAAAAATATGGGAGACACGGGGAATTTCCTGTTTCTAATTATAGTCAAGATTCGCCATTTCAACCTCTGAGCAGGTGTTCATCCCTCGCATGTTGACATTGTATTTTGTCAAGAGCTGTCCGAGTAAAACAAAAACAAACAAAACATGTCAAATGCAGACACACTATTCTGACATGACAATTCTTAGAGAAACCAAATAGAAATATTTTGTTATCGTTTGACCTTTCTTGCTACGTCTCTGATTTTTACTCATGAGCGAGGGGTCCGATAAGATTTATAGGTGCAATCGGATTCTTGTCGCTGGTTGAGTTATTGAAAGTTTGTCCTGTTCGTCGTTTTAATAGATTAAACATTGTTTCTACTTTTGTTTCAGGCCAACATTTTTTTCTTTATCAATATTTTAAGGATATTGCTGACACAGTTGCAATCCCATCCTAACGAGCCGAGTAATTACAGGTAAGTTATCAACTTTTCCACATGTGCCTTCTTATATCAAGTACAAGTTGCGATGTGTTTGTAATCTGGCGTGAACTTGTAAAAATATTGCAGTTGTTGGCAAGTGTATGTGGTGCATTATTTAGTTCCAAGTATTAATGTTACCTGTGTCTCCTGCTGTAATGATTTACAATAGTGATTATTCACAAAAAACGAAAGTGTTTAGAGGTTGTTGGTTTTTTTTGAAACGAAAGTGTTTAGGTTGTTGGTTTTTTTCAAACAATTGCATTGACCTTCTTGCAGTTTAAGCACTTCTCAGTATCATTCAAGTCCGAGAAAGTTGGCGTTCTGCCTACACGGGATTCTATGTCTAGTATAATTACATATAAAGTAATTGTCAATCGTCGGGATCAGATTCTGCTACTGTACGCTGTTTCCCCATAGTAACTTTCTGGTTACTACCGACAGTCCTATTTGGCAATGTCTCAATTAAAGCTTAGGTATACTGTACGTTTGACAAAACGATAACAGCCTTGTCTATCTTACAACAAACCTAGAAATTACACATCGATTTGTCCATTCTTTTAGATAATAGCGATCAGAACAAGTTAGCCGCTGGTCAGTAATCTAACAGACTGGGGTGTTGGGCTTCCGTGACTAGATGATCAGATATCCGTATGTGAAGAAGGCTATGACCCTTAAGAGACCTGGCCATCATTGTATACCGTCGTCTGTATGTGTCGTTGGCCACGAGGACACGTAACCCCACACGAGCAATCAGAAGTGTAGGGTGATAGGCATCATTATTGTACTTTCGTTGTACACTTGCGTTTAGATCGGGCCAAATGGGCGGCATTTGTTTTGAAGAAATAAAATATCCGTTGCAATGTTTTATTGATGAACTGAAGGTTACTTTACGTTGATAAATGAATGTTCTTTATGTTAGACATCTGGAAGTATTCAGACTGATACGAATGTTTATCATAAACCAGCTACCACCTTAGTGTAAACTGTACAATAATTATGTTTCTCTTGAACGTTAAATGTTTGTGTTGCCTCTCATGGACGTTAGATGTTTCGTGTTGCCTCTCTTGAACGTTAGATGTTTCGTGTTGCCTCTCGTGGACGTTAGATGTTTGTGTTGCCTCTCTTGAACGTTAGATGTTTGTGTTGCCTCTCTTGGACGTTAGATGTTTCGTGTTGCCTCTCTTGAACGTTAGATGTTTCGTGTTGCCTCTCTTGGACGTTAGATGTTTGTGTTGCCTCTCTTGGACGTTAGATGTTTCGTGTTGCCTCTCTTGAACGTTAGATGTTTGTGTTGCCTCTCTTGAACGTTAGATGTTTGTGTTGCCTCTCTTGAACGTTAGATGTTTCGTGTTGCCTCTCTTGGACGTTAGATGTTTCGTGTTGCCTCTCTTGAACGTTAGATGTTTCGTGTTGCCTCTCTTGAACGTTAGATGTTTCGTGTTGCCTCTCTTGAACGTTAGATGTTTCGTGTTGCCTCTCTTGAACGTTAGATGTTTCGTGTTGCCTCTCTTGAACGTTAGATGTTTCGTGTTGCCTCTCTTGAACGTTAGATGTTTCGTGTTGCCTCTCTGACGTTAGATGTTTCGTGTTGCCTCTCTTGAACGTTAGATGTTTCGTGTTGCCTCTCTTGACGTTAGATGTTTCGTGTTGCCTCTCTTGGACGTTAGATGTTTCGTGTTGCCTCTCTTGAACGTTAGATGTTTCGTGTTGCCTCTCTTGACGTTAGATGTTTGTGTTGCCTCTCTTGGACGTTAGATGTTTCGTGTTGCCTCTCTTGACGTTAGATGTTTCGTGTTGCCTCTCTTGGACGTTAGATGTTTCGTGTTGCCTCTCTTGAACGTTAGATGTTTCGTGTTGCCTCTCTTGAACGTTAGATGTTTCGTGTTGCCTCTCTTGAACGTTAGATGTTTCGTGTTGCCTCTCTTGAACGTTAGATGTTTCGTGTTGCCTCTCTTGGACGTTAGATGTTTCGTGTTTGCCTCTCTTGGACGTTAGATGTTTCGTGTTGCCTCTCTTGACGTTAGATGTTTCGTGTTGCCTCTCTTGATTAGATGTTTCGTGTTGCCTCTCTTGAACGTTAGATGTTTCGTGTTGCCTCTCTTGGACGTTAGATGTTTCGTGTTGCCTCTCTTGAACGTTAGATGTTTGTGTGCCTCTCTTGAACGTTAGATGTTTCGTGTTGCCTCTCTTGACGTTAGATGTTTCGTGTTGCCTCTCTTGACGTTAGATGTTTCGTGTTGCCTCTCTTGACGTTAGATGTTTCGTGTTGCCTCTCTTGAACGTTAGATGTTTCGTGTTGCCTCTCTTGAACGTTAGATGTTTCGTGTTGCCTCTCTGACGTTAGATGTTTCGTGTTGCCTCTCTTGACGTTAGATGTTTCGTGTTGCCTCTCTTGACGTTAGATGTTTCGTGTTGCCTCTCTTGACGTTAGATGTTTCGTGTTGCCTCTCTTGACGTTAGATGTTTCGTGTTGCCTCTCTTGGACGTTAGATGTTTCGTGTTGCTCTCTTGACGTTAGATGTTTCGTGTTGCTCTCTGACGTTAGATGTTTCGTGTTGCCTCTCTTGAACGTTAGATGTTTGTGTTGCCTCTCTTGGACGTTAGATGTTTCGTGTTGCCTCTCTTGGACGTTAGATGTTTCGTGTTGCCTCTCTTGGACGTTAGATGTTTCGTGTTGCCTCTCTTGGACGTTAGATGTTTCGTGTTGCCTCTCTTGAACGTTAGATGTTTCGTGTTGCCTCTCGCCTCTCTTGGACGTTAGATGTTTCGTGTTGCCTCTCTTGGACGTTAGATGTTTCGTGTTGCCTCTCTTGAACGTTAGATGTTTCGTGTTGCCTCTCTTGGACGTTAGATGTTTCGTGTTGCCTCTCTTGGACGTTAGATGTTTCGTGTTGCCTCTCTTGGACGTTAGATGTTTCGTGTTGCCTCTCTTGAACGTTAGATGTTTGTGTTGCCTCTCTTGAACGTTAGATGTTTCGTGTTGCCTCTCTTGACGTGTGTTTCTCTTGACGTTAGATGTTTGGTTGCTCTCTTGACGTTAGATGTTTCGTGTTGCCTCTCTTGACGTTAGATGTTTCGTGTTGCCTCTCTTGAACGTTAGATGTTTGTTGTTGCCTCTTGCGTTTAATGTTTCGTGTTGCCTCTCTTGAACGTTAGATGTTTCGTGTTGCCTCTCTTGACGTTAGATGTTTGTGTTGCCTCTCTTGGACGTTAGATGTTTCGTGTTGCCTCTCTTGGACGTTAGATGTTTCGTGTTGCCTCTCTTGGACGTTAGATGTTTCGTGTTGCCTCTCTTGAACGTTAGATGTTTCGTGTTGCCTCTCTTGAACGTTAGATGTTTCGTGTTGCCTCTCTTGAACGTTAGATGTTTCGTGTTGCCTCTCTTGAACGTTAGATGTTTCGTGTTGCCTCTCTTGAATGTTGAGTGTTTCGTGTTGTCTCTCTTGAATGTTGGATGTTTTGCGGTATTACGTTTCCTACTTTTCTCAAACAGAGAGTACTAAGGTGTTTGAAATGCCTTGATAATGTTTTGCACCTCTACAAGTTGTGATTCCCTATCTGACAAAATACAAGCCATCATGTCATGACTGTCTGTGACTATCGTTGTCAATAAATGGTATTTCTGAAATATGGACTACGCCTATCGTTTGTAAATCTGCAGTATCAACCTAATACATCTTTCCTGGAAAGGTTGGTACCAGACGGATACCACCCCACCCGAATCATCACTATATATTTATACTGATGCTTTCCCACACAGCGAAGCCTGATACTTTATATCCAATAACGCCACACACGGGTAGGTATAATGACTACCCGACAGGTTTCTGAAATCCCCGTCCCATTTCATTACTCGATTGCGATTTATCATTTTCTGTGGCGACGGGTAGCCAGGTTTATTCCTGCCAATGTGATTTCGTAATCAAACAACAAAAGCAACAGCTTCCTGTAACAGTACCGACATGGACAGGTAAATATCGATTCTAGATAACACCGAACGCGAACTCCTTGTGAGGCTGTGTTCGCTTATTTAATATTTATGCCATCTGCAGTATAAAAAGTATATCCATTACGCTGTAGTTGAAGACGCTAAACATCACTGTCTAGTTATCCAGTCTCACATTCCTGTTCAAATACAGTATCGGTCAGTTGACATTTATAAAAGCTTCGTGACGTTCTTAGCAAGATAAGAATTAGTGTTTTATCTCTGATTCAATTGCGCTCTGTGCTTCGCTATCTATAATCCCACATGTGGTTTGGTAGGCTATAATATGATGTAATTCAAGCTTCGGGCAACTGTTATAAAAGCATCTAGTATAATAAGTGTGGTATAGCTAATACCAGATAAACAGTATTGAATCGCCATGTACATAATTCTCAGCAATACCATTATTTGTTTGGAGTATCAAACTAATCTAGAATAACAAAACGATCTACTTCCTGGTTTTTAAAACAAACTTTTTTCCACAAATGTTAAGGTAAAGGCACTATAACATAGTTTGTAATTACTTAATTAATGTATCCTCAGTTTCAAATTACTTTCAATAGGTTGTCTTCCCTTGTTGTGCCATGCAAGCATGTTCTCACAATTTGTATGACATTATAACAACAGCTCGAAATAATGTCATAAAGAGTCTGCCACTGAATGGATTTTTCATTCGGCTTGAATAACGTTCCGAATTGATACACTTAATCAAGTATAGCTAGATGGATAAAATCTTAGCTTAATCATTAATACATTTACACTCCAAAGGAGGCTAACACGTGAAGACAAATTAACTAGTCAACAGGTGAACGTATCAATCATTTCTACCGAAAGGCGTTACTCCGTGGCGTTTGCCCTTGTTGACACGTAATCCTACCAATATTTCTATTTAATATTACATTAATTATCTCCATTTAGTGCTATCTACCGAGATATCAGCAGCCGTGTCGCAAATCATCAGTATGTGGATCCGATAAAAACTGGCAACCTGATACAGAGAAATCTAATATGACTCCCATGTTCCATTCACAAGATGATGAATTTATTGATTTTGCGTTAAAGGTTAAGAGTCTAAGTCTTTAGGAGTCATGTCACAAAATTAGATGTCCATATGACTTTTAATAGCAACAACAGTTTTATCCATAAAGAAAAGTAACAGAGGTCAAGGACAGATTATTTCGTATTTACACTTGGGACGGCGTTGCTCAGACAACAATCGATGAAGACATATCTCTGAACAAAATCATGAAATATATATTCGATATTCAAGAGTGTGTGATCCCATTATCATGACCTTTGTGACAGAATTAGACTAGTGACGGAGAAGCCAAAAATAACAATTGTAATCTCGTGGCTATTATTATGGTTTCGTGACCGCTAGGAAAGTATACCTGAACTCAGACTTAACGTAAAGGTATCTGTTGGTATTGATTTGTATATTTAGGTTTGGAGAATTCTTTTGTTCATGGAACTTTGAACAAAATCGGGATCTATACTTCATTATCATCGTCCGTAAATAAGTTGAATATGGAAGTATGTCCTTTTACATTACGAATGGTAACGCTTATTGTTAACTGGTTGTCGGAATATGATCCATAAACATATATTTTAGGTTTCCGTTGTTTTTGGATCGGTGATTATTTTTAACTTTCTCTGCGTCCTTTTATATATATATAAAGTAAACCTGCCTTAGCGACCACCTCTGTGTAAAGACCATCTGCTTGATAATGGATTTGTTTTTGGTGTTTTGGATTGTGGGTCCGTTTTAACTCACTATGCATAAGTTTATCACTTTACTTAATCCGGTCGTAGTCTTTCAAATGGTTCGTAACACTATTGATAAATGCAGATTGACAAGGAGGTTGGTTACAGAAAACTATAGGTGATGCGTACATTTGTGTCAACTGTGAACCTAAGCTGAATTTGTTCTCTGTATCATACTACCAGATACTCGGTTATACGGTGGACTATAGGAGCCTGGTTAATTGCAAAGTAAAACAAAAAAGTTTTACTTTTATCATGGTATAGTTTTTTTCCATATCTCATTCTACTGTACGTAGTAAAAAAATATGTTAAAAACCTGTACCATGATAAATAGGGATCAACAGGTTTGTCTTATCATTGCGTTTTACCTGGATCTTGTCAGTCATCGCACTGGTACACCACAGAATGACTCTGGTATCAGTGGGAGAGTCAGCGTTAAGGGGTAGTAGGTATACCGTCTATGGGGTCTCCCAGATATTCTATAAAAACTACTTGCATTAGAGAGCGATATGGCACTGCAATTCTCTTTTGAACGGAATAGTTTATTTTACCTTTATTTGCCAATACATTGTTTCATATACACTATTGTAACTTCATTTTATAGTCACATTTTGTAAATAAAAGTCGATGAGACAGTCTTTATGAACGTGATTTAACAAGGCACATGGATGTGGGACATTTTAAAAAATATAATAGATAGTTTTTGCGTTCCTTGCCTTGATTTCTTTGATATTTAATTTGCATATAAAAGTGCATGGCTGTGCATTGGTTATTTTTTTTTGTTTTATTTTCCAGACGAGCGTTCCGGGCCACCTTTGTCCTCGTGCCTCTATTTGGTATCCAGTCCATCCTGGTCATATATAGACCTAATACTTCCGGTTCAGCCATGTTTATATTCGAAGTAGCCAAATCGATTGTCATCAACACACAGGTACACTTTGTGAGGCATTTCTAGAAATTTCTGAGTGTTTCCGTTTAGTAATAATAATTGTGACGTTAAAGTAAATAAATATCACATTTTGAAAATTGTTATTTATCCATGGATTTTTTACCGGAGTTATAATCTTCCCAATGAGGTAAAGTCCTAAATGAAGAGGATGGATCATGTTGTGTAATGAAACATCCAACATGCTAATTGTATATCTATGTTTCAGTACCAGGCCTCCGGATCATGAAACAATCTTAAGTCCAAACCTGTCTTCAGTTTAGACTTGGCCAATCAAAGATGACGTTACAGAACGTTACGTCATGAATGATTGGCTTAGCCAAAACTTAAGCCTAAGATTCTTTCGTGATCCTGGAGCCTGTCCTGAAGCTATATGGTCTTTGTAAAAGGCGAATAAATTTGGGTCTTAGTTTTTCATCTTTTCTCTTTTTCTTAACTTCTCCCATGACAGTGCCTCACTTTTGGCATAAAGTCGGTTAGGATGGCTCCAGGTTGTGTCCTTCTAGTCGATACAAAACCATAGTCTATATGCATGCTGATATAAGATCCAACTTACATTTATATCTAAGTATAACAACCAAACGCTGAAAGAAATGCTGAAATTAGATATACATTTATATTTTATTATACCAACCAGTCCCTGATATTATTGTACAAGCAGTTCTAATTAAACTTACGCTATTTATTTTGTTTTAGGGCGGGATTATTTCTCTTATCTTCTGTGTGTTCAATGGAGAGGTAAGGTATAGCAGTTCATTCATCCTACATTATCAAGTTAAATGACTGTATTTGTTAATTGTTTTCTCAATGTATTATTTCCTTTGTCTATCATTCCATTTTATCCATACTCAATGCATATCGCTATGTCGATGTGGAGAATACGTGTATTATGTGAATCATTACATATGGAATGACAGTAATACTTACACAAGTTGGTAAAACCCTCACTTCATGAAAATAACAATGAACGTTGAAAAACTGGGTGTTTTGTATTTGTTTTTTAAACACTTAATGCTTTGTATTATAATCATCAAGTGTTATAAACTACCCATTTCCTTGAGCTGTTATATAGCAGTTTATAGGAGGAAAATTCTACTCGTGAAACTAAGTACAATCAATTTAGTAAAATACATCTGTGAGTAAAATGTTTAACATCGTTCTCTTACAGGTCCACACTCACATAAAGAACCTGATCCGGAAGGTCTGGCCGAGCTTCATGAATGGTGAGACAAGATTTACCAGCGTTACGTCGACAACACAGTACACAAACGTCCAAGCATCAGTGCGACGAAGTCCGCGTCTAAATGAATCTCAACAGCATCAGAGCTACATCCCATTGGACACTGTCGATGACGCAAGTCGTGACGTCAACAAAACAAATGGACATGTGACTTTTAAAGATTCAAGTTCTTTGAACTGATGTTTAAGTGTTTAAGACGGTTCGGTGCGCAGGTTGATGTGGAAATGTACATAATAATACGGGTACCTCGCGATCCCCACTGATATGTACAGGACTGTTGTTCTTTAGTAGTGAAATAATCAAGGTTACGTTCACGGCTATTTAGCGTGCTTCCCATTTGATGCATATCCCAATAGTAATTAGGTCACAAAAACATAATTATCATTATGTCATTGAGGTCCGCAAATAAAAATGTATGAATATATGCATTATGAATTAACATAATGTGAATGTTACAGAAAGTTAATATATGAACTAACCCCAACAATATGTGTGTATTATGCATTAGTTAAAATACCACACTGAGCGTCAGAATGTAACAGACATTATGGCTGTTGTCGTGAAATACAGTACTAAACGTTAACATTTATGTATTTATGTCATTACGAGTATACGACAGTGCATGTTCATCGTGTCATAAACTCGGTTGGTGATCAGTGAGAAAACGACTGGCCAATTAGACACTTTGGACAAATTTCTGATTCTTTGAGAAAGGGGACGTCAGCATGTTTCTAATAATCAGATATGTTATTCTGTTTGATCTCGTGACAAGAATGTTGAAAACCACATCAAATTCGGCCGCTTCAGTCACGAGATACCGCCCTCCTAAATGCTCGATTTTTACCTGTATATCGACTGCTGATTTGGAGAATAACAGGATGTGACGTCACGAGGACAACGACAGTGAGCTGTTTGGTAGTGGGGTTATAGCACAAAGGTGGACATATATGTATTTATAATATGGGGTTATGAGAATTATACAAATATACACACAGTTATGATGACGATTTGATTATGTAATAGGAAATATTGCAACTGAAATAAGGCTAAGATACATATGTATACGCAGTCTAAAGGCATCACCTTGTGTACCTTGTGAAAACTTGTATGCATGCGCGGCAAAAACTCGTCATTTACAAAGTGTATGTGCTGTCGTGACTGGATACCCATGACTTAACTCTGTATTAATTACTACGTGAACGTTTGTATCGCTGTATTTGGTTCGAATCTGCAGAGTATGTCCTTAAAAATAGTATATTAGATAGGTAAATAACTTTAATGCCTGGCCATTAAGAGCTATATAAACATTGCTTTAAAGTTTCAACGAAGGAGGTATCTGAAATTGTATAATAACATCCTATATGATGCAACATAAAGCCGATTCCAGAATGAATAATGAATGTCGTACGGCTGTATACATGTACATTATAAGTGATAGTAGCACTGTCAATGTAAACCCAATGCTGGTTATCTGTGGAGATTACGTGATGTGCGGCAGCTCGGTGTTGTAGTGGGTATCATTAAGGTCTGTATGGTACACCACCGACCCAGACTTTGTACCTGTGGTTATTTAGACCATGTAGATTTCTGTAATGTTTTAGAGAAAATATATTTAGTTTTAGCCTTCCACTAGGTCTTCATTATGTTATTTTCCTAGTTTGTAACTAAATCTGATATCAACTTGTATTGTAATCGTACTTATTTTGGCACGCCCGTTTTTGTTCATTGCCAGAACGTTTCATTGAACCAAATTGGCAAGTGTTAAGAATGACAACTCTTGTAGATATTTGTAAGAATCAAAGAAGATCTTATTACGTTAGTATGCTTTATACTTGTATTTATTGTAATGTGATCAAGTCAGACAAGGCAGTTTATTTGATAAATTTGGTGTCTTCATAATTAAAATGATATGTGGTATTATTTGGTCATAAGGCGTATTTTTGTACGGTATACTCTTAATCCATTGTTTCATTACGGAAGGACATGCATGGAGATTGCTCTAGATCATACAGAGCTATTTGCGCCGGGTAACATATTTGCCAACACTTTGACTTCTAAAAATGTAACAATATAACAGCTTTACATGTAAATTATTTTCGAGAAAATGTATTTTAAATTAGGTTTCTAAATGACGATTTTCAGTTATATACATAGTTTTATCCAATGAATTTAAAGTTACTTTTATTGGTTTTATATGTATAATTTTGCATAAAAACTAGAAATGTGTAGCAGTTTCAATATACATATACATGTAACAAAATAAAGATGATAGAGTTGTAAATTCGACAATATTTTTGGATGTGTGATCAGATCATTGGGGCTCTGAGAACGATTGGGGGATGTAGAACAGTGGACGTATGTGATCAGTTGATGATCATATGTAGCAGAGCGCAGGATTTTATATAAATAATTCGGGACCCTTGGATTACTAGTCTGGTGCTCAATCGGTCGAGCAAAAGAATTTTTTCTAGCTGAGATGTATATTGCGGCTAAAGCCCAAGATTACAACCCCTTTGTATTGATAGAGTATGTGCATGGTTTTAGTGAGAGGTTTTGAAAACCTTTCCAACTGTCTAATTTCGAATTAGATCAATTCTACCGAATTATAAAGAAACATGAAAACACCTCCACGTATTTCTATGGTGACCACATTTCTATGATAACCACATTACTATGGTGACCACATTTTTATGGTAACCACATTACTATGGTGACCACAGTTCTATGGTGACCACATTTCTATGGTAACCACATTACTATGGTGACCACAATTCTAAGAAGACTACAATTCTACGATAATCTCATTTCTATGATAAACACATTTCTATGATAAACACATTTCTATGGTGACCACATTTCTATGGTGACCACATTTCTATGGTGACTACATTTCTATGGTGACTACAATTCTACGATGATCACATTTCTATGGTGACCACATTTCTATGGTGACTACAATTCTATGCTAACCACATTTCTATGGTGACCACAAATTCTATGCTTACCACATGTCTATGGTGATCATAATTCTATGGTCATCACATTTCTATGGTGACCACATTTCTATGGTGACCACATTTCTATGGTGACTCCATTTCTATGGTGACTATAATTCTACGGTGACCACATTTCTATGGTGACTACATTTCTATGGTGACCACATTTCTATGGTAACCACATGTCTATGGTGATCACAATTCTATGGTAACCACATTTCTATGGTGACCACAATTCTATGCTTACCACATTTCTATGGTAACCACATGTCTATGGTGATCACAATTCTATGCTTACCACATTTCTATGGTTACCTGTTATGATCTTCAATATTCCCGCTTAGTCTTTCATAGCATTAACCTAAGCATGACCACGTGATTGGTGTAAATACATTATATATATTTATATCTGTTGTACATTGATGTATGTGTATGGAATTCGTTGTCATGACGACGTGGACTGGTCCACATATATCTTGTGATAAAAATGTAATAAAATATGATAAATAGCATATGTGTTGCGATTGCTATTATGGACCGCAGTACTAGAGCTTACTTTACAAAATTCATTTATAACTAGGGACAATACATCATATATAACTGGACACAAACATCATACATAACCGGGGACAAACATCATACATAACTGGAGACAAACGGCATATATAACTGGGGACAAACATCATACATAACTGAGGACATACATCATACATAACTGGACACAAACATCATACATAACTAAAAAAAGTATTTATAACTTGGGACAAACATCATACATAACTGGAGACAAACGGCATATATAACTAGGGGCAAACATCATACATAACTTGGGACAAACATTACACATAACTGGAGACAAACGGCAAATATAACTGGGGACAAACATCATACATAACTGGGGACAAACATCATATATAACTATAAAACAGCATTTATAAATGGGTACAATACATCATACATAACTGAAGACAAACATCATACATAACTGGGGACAAACATCATACATAACTGGACACAAACATCATATATAACTGTAGACTAACATCATATATAACTGGGGACTAACATCATACATAACTGGACACAAACATCATATACCTGGGGACAAACATTATACATAACTGGGGACAAACATCATATATAACTGCTGACAAAAATCATACATAACTTGGGACAAACATCATATATAAATGGACACAGTTATCATATATAACTGGGGACAAACATCATACATAACTGGAGACAAACATCATACATAACTGGACGCAAACATCATACATAACTGGACACAAACATCATACATAACTGGACACAAACACCATACATATCTGGACACAAACATCATACATAACTGGACACAAACATCATATATAACTGGGGACAAACATCATACATAACGGGGGACAAACATCATATATAACTGGGGACTTTTCTCGGATTTTGAAGAAAAAGGATCTGCCAATCAGAAAGTCGGATATAGTATGAAAACATATAAAATTAATGCGTATCAAAACAGTAAGGTTACATATAGTTACATATATTTATTTCGATAGCAACATGATTTTTTTTATAATAGTATAATGTACACACAATATATACACATTTCTCTAATCTGTCTCTGCACACGCCCTTGCGGACAGACTCTTCATGATTTCGTTAGGTCAGACTGCAGGCAAACACGTAGTAGATTCTATATTAAGAAATACTACTACAGAAGACCAAGTGTTTTTGAATTAGTTAAAATTTTAAGTGTAAACAACGTTAATGAGTTACAAAATACTGGTAAATTTTTATTCTTTTTGTATATCCATGTAAAATTAATAATCCATCTTCCTGTTTCTATAAGATAGAATTCAATGCGGCCTCCTTTTGAGAATTTATTTAGTTTAAACATATTTTATTTATTGTCAATACAAAAGACAAAATGCAAAATTTATTACAACTAATAAAAACCTTCTCCTAACATTTTCAAATTTAGATCCACATTCAAGTTTCTTAAGTTATATTATAAATAATGTGCCATTCACGAAATAAGTTGAAATTTAACTGGCTACATCGATGTCTTAATTTTGTATGTACAATAGGCCTATTGTATTTCTGTCGACAAAATTTACTCAAATTCACTAAAAATATATACATTAGATCTACATGTGATTTCTAGAAGTTTAAAAAATGTTTAGCATATTATCATTTGGACAAAATATTGAAATAATCATAGATTTGATTATATTTATTACTTAATTAACTGCATTCTCAATCTTGCTAGAGACAGTACTTCTAATTGTGTATAAAGAACGACAACTCTAGATATTATAAATAATTGTGCCATTCACGAAATAAGTTGAAATTTAACTGGCTACATCGATGTCTTAATTTTGTATGTACAATAGGCCTATTTGTATTTCTGTCGACAAAATTTACTCAAATTCACTAAAAAATATATACATTTAGATCTACATGTGATTTCTAGAAGTTTTAAAAAAATGTTTAGCATATTATCATTTGGACAAAATATTGAAATAATCATAGATTTGATTATATTTATTACTTAATTAACTGCATTCTCAATCTTTGCATAGAGACAGTACGTACTTCTAATTCGTGTATAAAGAACGACAACTCTAGATCTAGATAGACGGATTAGATTTGGTGCTATATTATTTAGTTATCGTTCTTTGTAAGAACTCTTCATCGTGAAGAAAACGTATTTCCGATGTTTACAATAAGACACTGAAAATTTGAGTTTATGATTGCATCGATGTGGACAATAACGTAACATCTGAATATTTACGATTACATTTAAAGTCAGGAAAATTTTGGAGAGTTGTGCGAGTCATATACAGATCTGTTTTAACTTCAGAATAATGTATGGGCCCTAGGATCACTGATAAAAAATCACCACGCCATATGCATGATGCATTGATGGAGACATAAGACATTCCGACATTAGGATCGACTCGGACAAATAGAAGCCTGGGATATAATCATGGATGAATTAGAGAAACTCGAGCACCTATCTCTAGTTTCAAAAGTCTGTACAGAATTGGACAATCACTTGGGGCTTAATGACAAAGATCTAGGTATACATAGAAACGTTGTATTCGCAGGAGCCGATTCACATAACCTACCGTTTCGTACCCAATTGCAAAATCTATCCCTTTTCATTGGACATGAGAAAATAATAAATATTGTATTGTATGTACATGAACCCTTTTCAATTATAGCAGTACACAAATATATTTGTTTTATATTGATATGCTCTTATATTTAAATAATACATGTATATACAACACAATTTAAAGTTCACAATACTTTTGACAGAAATTCTGCATTGTTTTATTAGTTTATCTCATGTAAAAATCACCGAGTTGCTGGATAGATAATAAAGTTTTATATAAAAAACACTTCTTCAATGATGATTCGGGAGCAATCGACCACTGCAATAGTAGTGAAATAGATGTAGATAAAGGCATGATTGATATACTGTACAAATTAAATTTAAATGTAACAGTGTTGCTGAAAATGTCTTTTTTTCTCTCTCGGTGGAAACTAATATATATTTGTGTATTTGCTTGCAGCTGAATTCATCATATCCTTATCAGAGAAAAATGACACATTTGATGCATTCAAAAAAGTCCTTTTAGAAAATGGAGCAGAATTTTCAGTGAGTATCCAATGCAAATAGAAAAAAGAAAAATTCTTTGGCTAAATTTAAAGGTAGAATACCAACAAACTGATTTAGAAGCAACATAATTTATATATCATAATTCACATTGACCAAGTACGTAATTAAATCCTTGCATTGACAAATATGATTTTTTATTATAATATAGAAAGTATATAATATTTTGTTTCCTTCCTTTTACTATATTTACAAGGCAAGCAATTACGGAACAAATTTGTATAACATTGTATTATGAGAACATTGTGTAAAGTTTATTTAATGATATATGCTTTTCTCCCTCCAGGACTCATTGGTTGCCAACCTGCTGAGACTGATACAGAAAATGAAGCCTAAGTCTCGAGAGAAAGAGAAAACAGATGACAACTACAAAGAAAACCAGAGAGATGATGACATAAGTCTGAAAAGGAAGCTGTATCCAGGGCTGGCTCTAGCCAATGATGTGAACCCTCGGGTAGGCTATACATATGCAATCCATGATTGGCTAGCTCTACACATACTTATGATTCTAGCCAAAGGGTAGACTATATAATCCAAGACTGACTTCATAACTAATGATCATCCTCAGGTACCGCTAAGGCTATATACTGTACATGTATAAAATGCACTAACTAATGATTCTAACCAAAGGGTAAATTGTATAATCTAGGACTAGCTCTAGTTCATTATAATGTAAGATCCAGACACAGGAGTACTAGTAGGCTTTATAATACAGGAATGGCTTTAGGTAGTGATCCATGCACAACAAAATATAAAACCACTTGAATTTTTTATCAATCTCAAACAATATGTCTTACTGCTTTTTACATCGAAGCAATACTCAAAATTCCAATTGTAAGTATTGTAACTAAATAATAAAACATAAAAGAATTATTTTCATTTTTGCAGAAAATGTTGGATGAAATAAAAGAAGAAGAAGAAGCAAAAGAGGAAGGAACAGAGGATGCCGGTCATATAAAAAAAGAAGATAATGAGGTAGCTGATGATATGATGGGTGAATTAATGGCTCTGATGACAAAACCTCCAGACAGCAAAAGGTAATACTGTACTGGCATCATTCAGGTCTGCCGGAGGGAAATTAGCAGACATCTCTCTAGCTATTTGATTTATGATAAATAAATGTGTTTGAAGTACTAAATAAGAACATAATGCATTTTGATTTTTTAAATTAGAAGCGAAAAATATCAAATAAATTGAATTATAGCTTAAAGGAATACATTTGTTTATGTACCTTGGTACCACATTTCTATCATATGACTATATTATTTTTTTCCTACTAAGCAACAAGGGCGATCAGCAAGTTACCGCCATTATATTGGATTTTTCTGAAATGCAAATTTCTTAACTGTTCATTTACTTGCATATGTTCTTTGTTCATTTTTCATGATGAATGCATTCAAATAAATTTTACTTTTTATAGTGATGAGAAAGCAAAGAAATCTATAAGCAAGCGAAGTCGTAGTAGGAGTCGAGAACGTGACAGAAAGCGTAGTCGCAGTAGAGAACGTGACAGGAAAAGGTGCCTAGTAGTGTCTTACTCTGAACACACACAGATTACATATCTATTCTTATAGTTAGATAATGAATACAATGAAAAAAACAATGATGATAATTGATGATGAGAATGATTGATTTTGAAAAATGATGACGATCACATTAGGTTGATTAATAATGGTATAGGTTGAGTTTGGAAAAAATCATTGAGTACTGATTAAGCTTCATGAGTAACTATGATGATTTGAAAGGAATTTTGTTGATCACCAATTGACATTGTAGTCATTTTGGCATTGATATGTTTGTTTCATGACAGCTCAATATTAGCAAATTTCCAAATGAATATAAAATTTCCTTTTGTTAAAAGTATATAATACATAACTAAACAAACAACCACATTCATATGATTGGTGATATTTCAAATTTCCTTCTTTCTTTAGAAACAAAAATCATCATCGATCAAGAAGTCGATCGCCAAGAGACAGAAAGAGAAGCCGTAGTCGGGACAGGCGAAGGGACAGGTCAAGGTCAAATGATCGGGACAGAAGACACAGAAAAAGATCCAGGAGTCGAAGTAAGGAGAGACACAGTAAATATTACCGTGATGAAGACGACAGGAAAGACAGATACAGAGGAGGGAGAAATAAACGAGAGCATGAATCTGATGATGAAGAGATTCCTATGGAACCTGTTGTTGGTAGGGTGAGTTGATGGATGCTATTAGTCATCATGTAACGCCGAGGAAATTATTCATCTGAAAATGGCCCTAGCCGCTGAGTTGATAACTGTTCCAACACATTTCTACAAATCCTTTACATTGGGATTTCAAGTTAGAATTACATTGGGATTTCAAGTTGGAATGAGATGATTTGCATAATATCTTAAATTTTATTGAGTAGGTCCACCATTTTATATGCAAATTTAAGCTGCAAATTGAGACAAAAATAGTACATTATATGGAATTCTATCTTCACACTTAATTTGATGCCTTTTTAAAACTTTGTCACTTTCAGATATTCAAGGGAAGGGTGACAACGTTAATGCAGTTTGGATGTTTTGTACAGCTGGAAGGTCTGAGGAAAAAATGTGAAGGACTTGTTCATATATCACAGGTACAGAGAACTTTTGGAGTTGGTTAGTTACCAAACTAATTTTAGGATAATATTGTTTTGGTATGACTTATCAGGTATACATTGTATATTATTTAGAAATAAGATCTATTCTTTGTATATTACAACATACACTTTCAACCAAAAGTTGTTTAATTACAAATAATTTAGAATGAAATTAATAATTTGTCTAAAATCTGTGTAGTGTTTAGAGTATTTCATTGATAAGTGAATGTTTCTGTCTACTGCAGCTGAGGAGAGAAGGAAGAGTGACAAAGGTCAGTGATGTCGTTCAGAGAGGTCAAAAGGTCAAGGTTAAAGTGCTGTCATTCACTGGGAATAAGACAAGTCTTTCAATGAAGGTAGGTAACATTATTTGTGTGATGGGTTAATCATTGTTATGTAAGTAGTCATATTCAAGGATCAAATCTGGTAATATTTCAATCTTATATGAGCTTTTCAACATTACAAGACAGGTTGAATTCTTACTTGAAAGGATATACATATTTACTGGTATGTATAAACTAAACTTCATTATAACTAGTAAACTATCTTTTTGCATAACTACCGGTAGTAATTTGCAGACCAAAATTATTCTGATGATAAATTTTAGAAAGTTGTTAGAATTCAATCACTAGGTACATAATAGTTCTTGTTTCACAGCATTCAGGGTCTTACTATTATAAATGTGTGTGTGTATATGTAGGATGTAGATCAGGAGACTGGGGAGGACTTAAATCAGGAGAGAACACGATCTCTAATCGGGGGTGAGATGAAGGATGAGAGTGAGAATGCTCGTAACCCTGATCGTCCATCCACTTTACCTATGATGGACCTGCCTGATACGGACGAAACACAGGACAAGAAACGTGTCCAGCGGATTTCATCTCCAGAAAAGTGGGAAATCAAACAAATGATTGCTGCTAATGTCATTGATAAGTCAGAGTTACCAGATTTTGATGAAGAAACTGGTCTGCTCCCTAAGGAAGAAGATTCAGGTATATGGATTTAGAAATTTTACTATTCCAACCATTTATTTGGTCATTCAAAATCAATTTAAAAAAAAGTTTTAACCTTTCTTGATCAAATGTTCATAGCAGATCATGTCAAACATTATAAATTATTAAATATAACATGAACCTGAAGTGAATTATTCCCAATTAGATACACACTAGATGGTATTGTAGAAATGATGAAAATCTTCATAAAAACTTTCGTGTAAATATTCTAACTGTTTTTCGGCTGAAGCTTAATCAAAAGCTACAATAATTTATTTTAATTTTTACGTTTTGTAACTATCAGTACCACACTTTAAATTTTCAGGTTTAGATATTGGATCCTTCAAAGTTATTGTAAAGCCTTATAATAAGACCTCAACAGAAGTTTAAAATTTTTCTCCGAAACTCTCACACAAAGGAATACAAATCCAGTATGACGTAGTAGGTCGTTTTAAAATCAGACATTATTACACTGCCTTTATAAAGCCTTTCACAACTTCTGGTAAAGGTTTAACTTATTTAAAGTTTTTCTCCATTTACAAGCATGCACATGTAGCCACAGTTACAGCAATGTTTTCTGTACTATACAGATGAGGATGTGGAGATTGAACTGTTAGAGGAAGAAGCTCCTTTCCTGGCTGGTCATGGGAGATCAGGGATAGATCTCAGTCCAGTCAAAATTGTCAAGGTCAGTATCAATTTCACTCTGTAATATCTTGCAAATGTGAATATAAATGTACCAGTATATTTTATTATTCAAGTATATAAAGACTCTGATAACTTAAATATGTTAATATAGTTCTGGGAACTGTGTATTGATAAGGTTTACAGCTCCGTTACAACAAGTGTTCCTATATACATTCATTCACTCGATAGACACGTTGGCTGGTAGCTGATCTAGTAGACTGGTAACTGATGTAGTAGGTTAGATTTTAGGTGGCATGTAACGAAGGCACTGATTGGCTGAAGCATCGGCAGCCCGGCTGATTGCGGATGATTGCCCCCCAACTGACAAGATCGCCGACAACATTGAGAAGTAGGCGGAGCAAGCGGATCTTTGATGTTCATACCCGACTCTGTCTGTTGTACAATGTGTTTGATCACGTTGTGTACTATTTAATTGTTTACAATGTATACATTCCATCACAGTATTAAAAATTCTTTATTGTTTTGTTTCACTTATTAAGTGAATGTTTTGAGGATGTTTTGTTCATAAATTATTGGCCATTTCTCTCGACTTCGGGGAGTATTCATACTGTAGCGTAACGTTATGTATCTAATCTACCAAAGTTCCAATGGATCAAACTTGTCATCGTGTTTGTTAATGTGTTGGGTTTAGATCTATTGTATCCATTGTAATGTTACATGTAATGTCATAGCCGAATCTAGCTACTGTTGTACTTTCTGACTGACTTTTCTGCTGCAAGGTCCGTTTG